>NW_007727240.1:399554-403342 GCF_000696425.1 Galeopterus variegatus
CCCAAATTAAAACATCTTTCATACCTCACAGAGTCTTTAAAGAGAAAGAGAATGCAATCCAGATGCTATGGAAGTAGGAGTAGCAACTAAAAATCACACCACAGAATGGTTCCCATGAAAACACTTTTGCTGCTGATACCAAACATAAATACCTTACTGCTAAACACAACACACAATTGATATTATGAAACACTGCTTCAAAACTGCTCCTGGATACTACACATAATTGCATGTTTGTATCACTCTTCCACTGGAAAGGAATTTGAGAGTTTACTAATATTTCCTGCTTTGGCTACTTGGTAAACATCAGTGATGGACAGTGATTGTGATAGTCTAACCCATATATACCTGTGCTCTAGCTGTGAGAAAGTAGGAAACTTATATGGAATTTTGAACTTGTATGATAAGTTGGATCTTCCCATTGAGGTGATTTCACAAAAATTGAGAGAATGTTAAGATCAAGTAACAGAAAGATTAGCAAATGCTCAGTGAATTTATTTACCTCTCCTTTCATTTATACAGCCATACAGTTTTCCTTCCAGCCATTGTCAGTTTCTTCTACTCCCTCTCATGCTTGATGATCCTTATTGTCACAAATTCTTTGCACATTCAAATCACTGTGAGTCCTCCACCTTCCATTCTATACTTAGTTGACTCAATTGAACCTTTAGAGTCAAGCTCTAAAGGGATGATGATGACCTACCAGTTAAAGACCCCTCTTATATACTCTCAGAGATATACTCTTACTCAAAGCATTTGTCACAGCTCATTAACATACCATACATTTCATAATTATCAGGGAACATGGTTGGGACTGCTCAAAATTGGGAATCCTCAGGAGAGAGATTATTGTCCGGTACAGAGAAGATGCTCAATAAATAAATGTTTGCTTAATCAGTTAATGAACAATTGAATTTCTAAAACTCAATTTATAAATACTAAAAAAAAATCTTTGAGTATGTATTAGTGTTCTTGAGCTGCTGTAACAAGTTACCACAAACTTGGTGGCTTAAAACAACAGAACTTTATTCTCTCGCAGTTCCAAGGGCCCAGCTCAAGGGTCAGCAGGGTTGGTTCCTTGGGGAGGCTCTAGGGAGAATTTATTTGATAACCTTTCATTGAGCTTCTTGTGGCAGCCAGAAACCCCTGGAGTTCCTTGACTTATAGACATATCACTCCACTCTCTACCTCCATCTTCACATGAACTTCTCCCCTCCCCTCTGTTTCAAAATTTCCTCTCCTTTTTATTTTAGGATACTGATCATTGAATTTAGGACCCACCCTAAATTCAAAATGATCTTATCCTTAGATCTTTAAGTCAGTTACAATTGCAAATATTCCATGTCCAAATATGGTCACATTCATAGATACCGAGGATTCAGAATTGGGCATGTCTTTTTGGGAAACACTATTCAACCCACTGTAGTTCACCTTCTGCTCCTCAAAAATTTATGTCAGTCTCACTTGAAAAATAAATTCACCACAACCCAATATCCCCCAAATTCTTAACCCGTTTCAGCTTACATTTAAGTTTAAAATCACATTTGAATATCATCAACTCAAAAATTCCAAAATATTATCTAAATAATCTGTATCAGGCATACATGACACATCTAGGTATGATCCATACTCTATATGATCATTTATGGACCTGTGGATGAGGAAACAAGTTATATGCTTCCAAAATGGAGTAGTGGATAGGCATAGAGTAGACTTTGTCATTCCCAGAGGGAGAAATTAGAAGAAATAAAGGATTCACTGGTCCTAAGGAAGTTCACAACCCAGAAGGACAAGTTCCAGTAGGTTCCCAGGACTGGAATAATTTTCTATGGTTGATCCTACACCCCCTGAGCATTCACAGGTTTCCTTGGCCCCTGTTTCTGATAGTAGTCTCTGCCCATGAAGTCAGTATTTCTTTTTCTTGAAGGTTAGCACGTGCTCACTGTCAAATAGCTCTATCAGCCTGTTTCCTGCCTGTAGAATCCCAGAAATCCAACAGCCTTACTCTGTTTTGTACCTTCTCTGCCCCTTTCAATCCAGCCTAGCACAGTTTTTCAGGTATAACATTCCCCCCAAATTTGTAGGTCTCCTGTGCATGTCAAGGTGTGTCTACCATTAGACAAGAGGGTGATCCATAGGTCCTCCATAGATAACCTCATCTCTCTTCCTGGCTTGTATTGAGATGGCTGATTGGATAAATGAGTCCAGTGCAAGAAAATGTGTCTACCATTAGACAAGAGGGTGATCCATAGGTCCTCCATAGATAACCCCATCTCTCTTCCTGGCTTGTATTGAGATGGCTGATTGGATAAATGAGTCCAGTGCAAGAAAAACTTCTTGCATTGTTCTAATTCCTTACCTTAAGTAACAGATCACGCTGTGCTCTTATCAGTCAGTTCACTTCTGAATCACTGCTTTTAATACAGAGCACCAGTTTATAATGGGCATTGACAAAACAGGGCATTTGTAGAGAGATTAATGTAATATCTTTGAAGAGGAATAATAATGGATCAAAGAATTAAAGTTTAAAATTTGGGGGAAGAAGGCTAATAGAAAAACATTAAAGAATTCTTTAAAATTTGAAATGATTCCAGGCAGACAGAGTAGAGAATTATAGGTTATAGTTACAGAGTTGTAGGCGTGGGGCCAGAACACAGGACTAATGAACGTTGCATTATTTTGTATTGCTGCTATGATTATTTACTGCAAATTTAGCGTCTTAAAACTATGTAAATTATTTCACCATTCTGTATTTCAGAAATAGGCTTGCCCTTTTGCTTTGGATCTCAGGAGGAAGATCAAGGTGAGCTTTTATCTGCAGGATCTGGAAGAGAGTCCACTTCCAGCCTCCTTCAGCTTGTTGTCAGAATTCACTCTCATGCAATTTTAGGACTGAAGTCCTGTTTCCATACTCGCTTTCAGCTGGGTGCTGTTCTCAGGCTCTTGGGACCTCCTGTACCCCCTGGCCTGTGGCCCCTTCATCTTTAAAGCCCGCAATTGCAGGTAAAGTCTTCCTCATGCTTTCAATTTCTCTAACCTCCACACTCCCTCATGTGTCTTGCCTCCAGCTGGAAAGTTCTCTGCTCTTTAGGCCACACTGGGATTGGATCGGGACCACCCTGATCATCCACAACATCTACCTATGGCAAAGTCGTTAACTTTAATCACATCTGTAAAGTCCCTTTTTCCATGTAGCATAGCATATTCAAAGGTTCTAAAGATGAGTTTCAGAAAAACTGCTTTTAGTTCAATACAATGAAGAGCTTTCAATTAAGCAATTCTGTTCAACATTGGGATTTTATTTTCCGTAAGGTGAATTCTGCTTATCAGAAATGTTCAAGAACAAGCTGAATGTCTATTTTTCAGACTTCGAGAGATGAATATTAATATATTGAGGTCTCTTGCAAGGCTTTTATTTCAATTCTGTAAGGTATATGATTAAGTATAATTAAAATGTCTTTAAGTAAACATTAACTTGCCTCAATGTTGCAATTATTTGGCAATCTTCTCACATTAAAAATTTTTAAAAATGTTTTTTTTACAGAGTCCCTTGCATTTATTTTCATATTTCTACTATACTTGTTTAAAAGATAAGAAAATTGTTCTTATGTTTTTAACTATATGCCAAGATTCAAAGGTGGGTGGGAATCCAAGGAGTTCTCCCATCCTGATTTACTTCTATTCTGAAAGTGACTTTAAAGTTAAATTAGCTTTCTCCTACATTAAAAAGGAAATAAAGAATTGCAATTTTGCCATGAATTTTGCTTTTATCTCAACTTTCAGACCTT
>NW_007727240.1:403604-407001 GCF_000696425.1 Galeopterus variegatus
AAGGAAATAAAGAATTGCAATTTTGCCATGAATTTTGCTTTTATCTCAACTTTCAGACCTTCGAACTTTATTTTATCTAAGCTTTATCTTGCATTACACAGTTTCAGAAGAATAAGCACAGAAGAATAATTATATTTGCAAAAAAAATACTAGACTCATAATTATATCACCCACTGTTTATAACATTATGTATTATTTCTTAAAATGACATTAAATTAAATCTGTAGATGATGAACTTCTAACTTATTTCTATTGTCAATACTCTGGTTTTAAAAAAAATGCTTTATTGATGCTGGCAATAATTATCCTGGGAAAGAAAGTGATAACCTTTAAAATGTCAGGCTGTTTAAACTTTTCAAATTTAAAAAACATACTATTTGTGAGGTTCTGTCAAGAATATTTAACTAATAAGAGCTCTACTAGAATGTGCTGACAGTAGGCTGACAAGCCTTAAGCCCAAGCAGGATCAAGGCTACTTAGAACCTTGTAGCAATTATCTATGTAAGCCATATAATGGTCTTCTAAATGTCATGTTTGCAGGAGGAATGAGAGGAGATGCCTTAATGAGGTGCCTGTGTTAGAAAACTTTAAATTACGACTGCCATTAATACGTGTTGGTAGATTAGTAGGAAATATCACCAAACCAAAGTTATAAAAATTTTAGATATATTGCAGTGGACTTTCAGAAATGCCTTTATTTTCAAATACCAAGAATCCTTTCACAAACATGTAAATTTCTCTGTGCTGAATCATATCTAGAAATCACTCTGTTTTTCCTTTCCCTTTTGGAAAGAAGTTTGATATGTTGCACAAGTCAATGAACAGCTGAACTGAAATGAACACAACCTGTCACTTCAAGAATCCATCTCCATGGAAAATAATGAAGCCAGAATAAAAAAGGAAACAAAACATATTTCCTGTCAGTTAACTGTCAGGTGTTTATTTGTTTCTTTAAGCAGTATACTCAGATAATAGCAGGGAAAACAGATTTTCACTTATAATGTTGTTTAATAAAGGATTTGGGTGAACTGAGGACATTTTTCATTTACCTCTCAGTTAATTCCAAAATAAAATTCTTTCATAATTGTAAAGAAGTCAGAAAAGCTTTTCTTCAAATTGTTATATTCATAGCAGAAGATAAATAAGTTAAATATATATTTTAAAAAGTAAACTAAATGAATAAACTTGAAAGAAGTAGAAGATTGTAACTCGTGCTTTGCTGTGCTTTGTATTTTTAGGCTTATTATGTCTGATGTAAATGAAAGCAAGCCTATGTTTTTTGACCCAGAATAACTTTTATCATTTGTTTTAACAGGCTTCAATCCTGGTAATGACATGCATGAGAATATAATTTATGTAGGCATTCTAGTCATGTGAATGAAATAGCAGGGACTTCACTAGCCTAAGAGATATTTCCATAACAGAAGCCACCAAAATGAGTTACACAAGTCCTCCCACTTGGAACCTTCTTTTCATTCATGAACTCCTTTACGGTCTGAGGGTCTAAAGGTAAAAATTATGAACAGGAAAACCAATGAGGTAACACATTTTAGGTAGCAGAAGTGCTTCTCTTGTAAATTACAGTTGGATTCATTGTACCAGGTAGTCTATTCTCCTTAGCATGCATCCTTGAAGAAAACAAGGCCTTTTATGGCCAGTTTGCACATATAGGCCCCGTGTCTGTTGCAATTTCTTAATCTGCAGACAGTCAGCTCTTGAACTGTATGCTCAATGCTCTCTCTGCATTTCTTCAGTATTTATTGAGCTCCAAATTATTTTACTTTTAATTCTAATTCTTGTCCTTGTGAATGGAAATTTTGTTCTTTTAGTCCTTCAATTTTTTCCTCCAATTCCTCATCCAACACTGCCTTTCCTTTCCTTTCCTTTCCTTTTTTTTTTTTTGTTGAGAGGTGGGAACTTTATTTATTTATTTATTTTTCGTTAAATTTTATTTTGTCAATATACAATGTATATGATTATTATGGCCCATCACCGACACCTCCCTCCCTCCTCCCTCTCTCCCCTCCGCCCCAAGAATGTCCTTTCCGTTTGCTTGTTGTAACAACTTCATGAGAGAATAATATTGAGTGAAACGAGTCAGGCAGAGAAAAAGAAATACCACATGTTCTCACTCATTGGTGGGAGCTAAAAAATAAACAAATTAATTCACCCACATACACACACAAAAAAACCCGGGGGTGGGGGTGGGGAAGAAGATTTCCTTTTCTACTCCATTGCTTCTCCATCCTCTATCAAGACATAACATTTCAGTCTGATTATCCCCACCCAGCTTTCTGAATGTTGACCTAAGTTTAATTTTAAATGGCAAAGAAAATAAAGTTCACTACTCTCTATTAAGATGATATATAACTTGAAGATGTTATATAACATTAAGATATAAACTTAATCTTCAAGACCTTTCTTAGGCAAGTCTTAGAGGCAGCTTGTTTATGTCAGCATGAATATCATTTGAGATCAGGAGAAACGGAATACATAATTCGTACTTTTAGTTTTGAGTTGAATTAGTATTGTGTTACACCCCATAAACACTTCAGTTCTTGAAGGAGTAGGCTCTTTTCATAAGATGGTAGCTTAGAAATAAACTACCTATAGGACTCTGTAAAGTGACCTCAACTGTTATTTTTATCATGTCTGAATCTTCAAATATGTATTTTTTATTTTTTATTCAAAAAATTGGTTTTTCCAGGAAAACACTTATTTTTTCTATCTAATTTAATAGAAACAAAATTATCCAAGAAATATGTAGTTTGTGATTCTGTTCTCTTTAATCTGAATGGTGTTGCTGTTTTCTCTTTAAAAAAATCAAGCAGGCAGGCAAGAAGAATAAGAAACATACTGTTAACTCTACTGTGTAATGTGAAGGACCTTAGGAATTAGGGATTACTCTAATTGTATGTAGACAGTAGGTCTATCTAGTCAAATACTCTATTGTAGCTGCTTCCATAAAATTCCTGATGGGAAAATGCATACTGTGGGATTATTGCAATGCATTGTTTTATATTATATACTCACTTCTTGAGAGCTGAAATGCACACTGAGATATTAAAAGCTCTGAGAAGCACTGCAGTAAGGGAGCTCACCTTAAATCATTCTGAAGCTTTGACAGTGAGCCTTCCCATGCACATTATTTTCATGGTCATTATTCACAAAATGCTTCACAAAATACTCATCAAAAAAAAAAAAAAAAAGCCATGGTTCTGAGGTTAGAGAATACTGATTAATTAAAAAAAAAATATTTCAACATTAGTTGTATGATTCTTAGCCAGTAAATTATCTTTGTTTTTTCAAATTAATTAATTAATTAGTTTATTATTATTATTTTTTTAAATTTTATTTTGTTGATATACAATGTGGTTGATTATTGTGGCCCATTACC
>NW_007727240.1:408291-409096 GCF_000696425.1 Galeopterus variegatus
TTAGTTATAATAATAAAATAGTGTTAAGTTTATTAGTTCATACTATGCCTCAAACCCTGTGATAAGAATTCTATATTCAATATCTCACTAACTCCTTGAAGTAGTTGATTGCATGGGTGTTATAATTATCTTTCCTTTAAAGGACTGTGAAACATAAACGTTGTAGTTAATAGAACTTTTCATAAATTGTTTCCGACTCTTTTTCATCTGAGCACAGGTTAGGGGTACTTCTTGGTTCCATTGCTGTTGTTGGAGCCATGTAACTAACTGTGGCTAATGAGTTTTGACCGAAACTCAAAAATTTATTTATTTCTGTTTATTTATTTATTGAAACATAATTGATTGTACATATCTGTGGGGTACAGAGTTGAATATCAATACCTATGTGCAACATATAATTCTCTAATCAGGATGATTATCATGTTCAGCATTATAAAATGTAATCATTTTTCACAGCCCTTTACCAATTCCTTGCTATCCTCCTGCTCCTTTCCCACCTCTGGAAAACTCAGTTCTGTTCTCTCCTTTTGAAAATCCCATGCATTATTGCCGTCATTGTATCTTTCTTTCTTTATTTGTTTACTTTTTTTAGCTCCTACTTATAAGTGAGGAAATGTGGTATTTCTCTTTCTGTGTCTGGCTTATTTCACTTAACATAATTTTCTATAAGTTTATCCATGTTGCTGTGAATGGCAGAATTTCATTATTTTTGTGGCAGACTAGTATTCCATTACATATAGACAACACATTTTCCTTATCCAGTCATCTGTTGATGGACATTTATATTTGTTCCAACTCTTGGCTA
>NW_007727240.1:410016-411590 GCF_000696425.1 Galeopterus variegatus
TTAAAATGGCTGAGGTACTTTCCCAAAATGGCTGGCGGCCCGGGCGTAGCCCAACAATTCTGGATATTAATTCCTTGTCAGATGTAGCTTACAAATATTTTCTCCCACTCTGTTGGTTGCAACTTCACTCTGTTGATTGTTTCCTTTGCTGTGCAGAAGCTTTTTAGTTTGGTATAATCCCATTTGTTTATTTTTTCCTTGTTGCCTGTGCTTTGGGGGTTTCATTCATAATGTCTTTGCCCACTTCTACTTCCTGAAGTGTTTCCCCTATGTTTTCTTTTAGGAGTTTTATAGGTTCAGTTCTTATATTTAAGTATTTAATCCATTTTGAGTAGATTTTGGTATATTGTGAGAGGTATGGGTCTAGTTTTATTTTTCTATGTATGGATTTCCAGTTTTCTCAGCACCACTTATTGAAGAGGCAGTCTTTTCCTCTATGTATGTTCTTGGTACCTGTATCAAAGTTCAACTGGCTGTACATATGTGGGTTGATTTCTGTTCTTTATTCTGTTCCATTGGTCTGAGTGTCTGTTTTTATGCCAGTACCATGTTTTTTTTGTTACTGTAGCTTTGTAGTATAATTTGAAATCAGGTGTTGTTATGCCTCCAGCTTTATTTTTATTTATTTTTTTTTATTTTGGATTGCTTTGACTTTGTGGGGTCTTTTGTTGTTGCATATGAATGTTATGATTGTTTTTTCTATTTCTGTGAATAATGTCTTTGGTATTTTGATGGGGATTGAATTAAATCTGTAGGTCACTTGGTGTGGTATGGATATTTTCACAATGTTACTTCTTCCAATTCAAGAACATGGAATATCTTTCCATCTTTTTGTGTCCTATTTAATTTCTCTTAGCAGTGATTTGTAGTTCTCATTGTAAAGATCTTTTACCTTCTTGGTTAAATTTATTGCTAGGTATTTTGTTTTTTGGTGACTACTGTAAAAGGGCTTTCTTTCTTGATTTCTTTTTCTGTTAGTTCATTGTTTGAGTATAAAATGCTACTGAATTTTGCATTTTTATTTCATATCCTGAAACCTTACTGAAATCATTCATCACCTCTAAGAGTTTGTTTGTAGACCAAAAGTCATAATTTAATTGACTGATCAAAACCTTGCAAAGTTCTCTTTGCCTTCCTTGAAAAGTTACAGAGAATATTCAATTGTGGCTGCCCCTAAGCTTTTGCTGAGTGATTGGAATGAGCAAAATTTCCATCCACTTTCCCCAGATAAACCTCAATGAACACACAGCATGAGCAAAAAAATAAACTTTTTTGTTTTAAGTCAATAAGATTGAAGAATATTTGCTCCTACAGTATAACTTAGTCTATCCTGATGACTGATATATCAGAAACAGGTTCATAGCAGTATAGCTCAAATGAAAGATTAAATATTTGAAATGATGTCTGATATCGGAGCCTTTGCTCACAATCCTACATCTTATTGTGCCTTTCTAAATATGGTAAGTACAGTAGGGCAAAAATCTTAGAATTATGAGCAGATCTTGTCTAATTCCACCTGGACTGAATTAATACCACCCATTATTGCAAGTGCTACTGTCAAAGTATATATTAGG
>NW_007727240.1:413074-414468 GCF_000696425.1 Galeopterus variegatus
GTCCTACATATGAGGACTTTCTGAATATCTGAGGGCATCAATCACATTTACCAAACTTATTAAGCCAGTCTGGACATTGTGGCTATAAATTTGTATTCCATCAGTACATTTTACTAGGCTGAATGCTGAAAGCAGAAGTTTAAGAATCGTCTTAGTATCATAATGGAAATTTTTATTTTGAAATGATCTACATTTTTTAGAAGATGGCTAAATAGAAAGATAAAATCATCAAAATTCTTAATGGCAGCCATAAGGGAATATGTCCTGTCACTCCCCAATCTGGTTCAATTTTGAAGGATCGTAGGACAGACCTGAATGAAATCAGAGGACACAAGAAAGTGGATGATGAGATATTGTTACAGGGACACTGAAATAGTTCAAAAAAGAGATTGTGATACATTAGAGTAAGTGGCTGGAGACAGTAAGAAATGAACCAATTCAGAAAACATTTGGAAGCTAGAGGTGACAGAATTATTGTTCAATGGAAACAAATCTGTGGACTTGATGTGTTCACAGACTTCCTTCCTCTTCTGACTGAACAAAACATATCCTATAATTACCATCTTGATTTAGTTTTTTCCTTCTCCTTATAAAAAGGACGGATATTCTCTTGTTCAAAATCAGACTAATTTTTACAAGGAGTGGATTGTTAGAATAAGAAAGTAAAGCTGATGTGGCAGGCCGAATTCCAGGATGGTCCCCAAATTCTCTCCCCCTGATGTCTACACTTTCTGTTATCTCTTCCCATTGAGTGTGGGTGAGCCTGGCCTAAAATGTTGAGCCATTTTAAAAAGTGAATTTAGAGATCAGAAGAAAGAAGTCACAGAGATGTGAAGCAAAAGATATTGTTCTGCTGGCTTCAAAGAAACAATTTGCCATGTTTTCAGGGGACCATGAGGCTATGAACTAAAGCAGACTCTAGATACTGACAGCAACTCTTGCCTAACAGTCAGCAAGACAACAGGTACCTCAGTTCCACTACCATAGGAACAAAATTCTGCTGACCATGCAGATGAGGGTGGAAGAGGTCTACGAGCTCAGATAGAGTAATGTAGCCTGGCTTACATCTTGATTTCAGCCATGTAAGATCCTGAGCAGAGTACCTAGCTATGCCATACCTGAGCTTCTGACCTACAGAATCATGACATAATAAACAGGTGCTGTGTTAACCTACTAACTTTAGGGTAATTTTTTTCACAGATAAAACTAAATAGTAAGTCTGGGATGAAGAAAGAAGACACATACAAAGATTATCTCAACAGAATATGGTGCCAAAAGGATTACACATTTATACTATATATAAAAGTAAAGTGTGTGACAAAAACACACAAATCTAAATGTGTCTATTGCAAAACCTAGGGTAACCACCAAAAACTATTTCAATAATAGATACA
>NW_007727240.1:415131-416485 GCF_000696425.1 Galeopterus variegatus
CTAAATGTGTCTATTGCAAAACCTAGGGTAACCACCAAAAACTATTTCAATAATAGATACAATAAGCCAACAGTGAAGATAAAAGGGATTTTGAAAAAGCTCAATTAATTCAAGAAAATGCAGATGAAGTTTCAAAAATATGCAAATAACATATGTATAAAATACAAGAGTGCTAGCAAGATTGTAGATTTTAATTCAACAATGTCAATTGTTACATTAAATGTAAATGGTCTTGCGACATTTAAAAGGCAGTGATTTTTCAGACTGGATAAAAATACAAGAACTGCCTGTATGCTGTTTATAAGAAACTGAATAAGAACTAAAGACATAGACAGGTTAAAAACCAAAAAATGATGTACCATGAAAAAGATGCACCATGAAAACACTAATAAACAAAAAGGTAAATTAACTATATTTAGATTAGATAAAGTAAATTTCAGAAAAATAAATATTACCAAAGATGAACAAGGATAAAGAGATCAATTATCCTAGAAGACATAACAATCCTAAATGTGTATGTGCATCAACAAGAGAGCTTTAAAATACACAAATTTTAAAATTCATAGAACTAAAAGGAAAAATAGAAATATCTATACTTGGACTATTTGGCACATATTTCTCAATAATTGATAGAAAAAAAATGGACTGAATATCAGTAATAACACAGAACACCAGCACAATATACCTATCTTGACCTATTTGATATTAATAGGATATTACAACAAATAGCTGTATAATGCACATTTTGTGTAAAATAAAGTGCTTCTAGATCAATTACACATATCAGCTAACAAGTTAAATGGAAGCCAGAGTGTGTTGATACTCAACTGAAGAGACACTCTTTAGCCATGAGACGGTAATGGAGATATCTGATGACACCTTCAAACCAAACTCTTAAACTTTAGTCACTCACCACACCAAGGAAAACATTTTTTTTAAAAATGCAGATTAAAGTTGAAATCAGCAGATAAAACAATTAAAAAATTTTGACTAAAGTAGAGTATAATACTGAAAGAGTTAAGGGCAGCATGGCTAGAGAAAAAAATTCTGTGATGCTCCCTTCTCTTGGTGACCAGCTCAATGGTTAATGCAGATGCTCAATGGTTAATGCAGAGCCTAAAGGTGGTTAATGCAGAGCCTATTGATTTGTCTTTCCTAAAAAATTCATATAAATGAAATCATGTATTGTGCAGTATTCTTGTGTATGTCTTCTGGAAACGTTTTTAATTATGAATTTTTATGTGAAGTAGAGCTATTCAGGTTATCTCTTCCTTGTTTAGTCAGTTTTGGCAATTTTTGTGGTTTCCACACTTGTATCCATTTAACATAATTTGTCAAATTTACTGGCATAAAG
>NW_007727240.1:418016-419173 GCF_000696425.1 Galeopterus variegatus
TGTGATTCCTATTGAATTGACACTTTTATTAGTACAAAATCTCCCATTTTTATATCTAAGTATCCACCTCACCCCATCTATGGTATATTTGTTGCCACATATTTTTCTACATGTGATAGACTCCATAGTACATTATTTTATTGCATTCAACAGATTGCTGTCTTTTTAAAAAATTAAGGAAATATTAATATGTACACATACTTTCAACTCTGATTTAAATTTTATTGACTTGCACTCATCTTTTACTTCCTTAGTCTCAGTCTATTGTTCTTGTACTAATATTATCATCAATCTATTATTCTTATACTAGTGTCTTTATATTTCCTTTAGGCTCAATCTATTCTAGTTTCTAGCTTCATAAGGTAAAAATTGTGTCATTTATTTTAAATGTTTCTTTTCTATTTGTACCACTCATATATTACTCCCTAATGATCTAAGTTTCCATTTAGTATTATTTTCCTTTCATTTGATTACCTTATTGCAATTTTTATAGTGTTGCTCTTTTGACAATAATTTTTTTAGCATTCATCTAATAATGTCTTTTCTTCAACATCATTTATGAAGAAAAATTTGGTGGTTATAAAATTCTACCTGACATAAAGTTTTTTTCAGCATTAATTTTTTTTNTCTTTTCTTCATCATTATTTATGAAGAAAGGTTTGGTGGTTATAAAATTCTACCTGACATAAAGTTTTTTTCAGCATTAATTTTTTTTTTCAATGTCTTCTGGTTTTGATGTGTTTTGTTTCTAATAAAAAGTGAGATTGCCTCTGTATAATTGTTCCCCTATATATGTGTCCTATTTTTCTTTTCTATTTTTGTTTCTTCTAAGTGTCCATCGATAGATGACTAGATACAGAAAATGTGGTATATATACAAAATGCAATACTACTCAGCTATAAAAAAGAATGGAATCCTGCCATTTGCAGCAACATGGATGAGTCTGCAGAAAATTATAAGTGAAATAAGCCAAACTAGGAAAGAGAAATACCACATGTTCTCACTTATAACTGGGTGTTAATAAAGAAAGAGAGAGAGAAAGAGAAAGGAGAGAGAGAGAGAAACAATGAAAGAAAGAAAGAAAGAAAGAAAGAAAGAAAGAAAGAAAGAAAGAAAGAAAAAGAAAGAAAGAAAGAAGAAAGAAAGAAAGAAAGAGA
>NW_007727240.1:419934-443161 GCF_000696425.1 Galeopterus variegatus
GAAAGAAAGAAAGAAAGAAAGAAAGAAAGAAAGAAAGAAAGAAAGAAAGAAAGAAAGAAAGAAAGATCTCAACGATTTATTGAACTTTCAGAAGGAGATAACAAACCTAAGGTTACTGGAGATGGGAGAAGGGAGAAAAGGGGGTTGAGCAGGGACAAGTTGGGTAAAGGGCATAAAGAAAAATCATGATTTGTAATAATGAATATGCTGATAATAATAGAAATAAATTAATAAAAAATAATTTTTCTTTATTATTTTTTTAACAGTTTGACTATGATGTGCCTGAGTGTAATTTTTGTTTTACTCATCTTTTTGAAGATGAATTGCTAGACTCAAGATGATTGCTAGCATTTTGGATCTGTAGGATAATGTTTTAAACATATACTGGGAATTTTTCAGCCATTATTTCTTCCATTACTTTTTATCACCCCATTTTTTCTTCCGTTATTCTGAGATTCCAATTATATGTAGGTTATTGTAATTTTTATTATGACATTTGTTACTGAGGCTCCTGTTTTTTAATGTACTTTTTTCCTATTTTTAATGTATTTATCAGATTTAATAATTTTCACTGCTACATCTTGAAGTTTATTGGTACTTGCTTCTGTATTGTCCAATATACTGATATCTGGATTTTTTTCTGTATCAAGTAATAAACATTTCAGTTCTATAATTTTCATTTGGTTTTGTTCATGGTTTGTATTTATGTGCTGAGATTTCCTCTCATTACTTATGTCTGTTTCCCAGTCTAGTAAAATATTTATAATACAGGTTTTGAAGTTATTATTTAATTATTCCAACATCTTTGTCATTTTATTATCTGTTTCTATTTGCTGCATTTTTTATTGAGTATGTGTAACCTATTCTGGCTTCTCATGTCTAGTAATTTTGATTAAATGGACAATAAGGATGATATGTTTTATTGAGTTTGATCATGTTGTCTTCTCAAGATAGTTTGTTCTGGTAGCTAATTATGTTACTTGAATATCTTGCTAATGCTCTCACCCATGGCTTTATACTTTGGTTATTTTTTGTTAGGGAATATCTGGTTCAGTTTTGATCTTTAGTTGAAGTGTGTGTTCCTTTCTCCTAAGATGTTTCTGGAGATTTCATTTCATTTTTGGGATGTCAACTGAATGCTACAGATGCTCATGAAGGTCTCTCCCTCCTGGCTAGATTAGAACTCTAAAACCTCACAATACCACACAACCTTTATCTTATTTTTTCTCTCATCTCACAGAAACCACTGTCTGCTAGGGCTTATAAAGTCTTCCTACACTTGTGCATTTTACTTTCAGCCAAGAGATAGTAGGAAATTCTTATGCAGACTTTCGCTGCTTCCTTTTTGTTCAGCTCTTTTCTCTGCCACATCCTACTTCACAAATCCCAGTCAAGTTATTAGTCCCAATTTCTACTAGTAGTCTTTAGCTCAGCAAGGCCATGTGCTCTGCTTGGGCTTCATGTCTCTGCATGACAGTCTGGGAGTTGGGAAAATACAATAGTTTAATTAGGCCCCCTTGCCTCAGGTCAGTTTGGGTGTGGTGCAGCATATCCTTCGTAAAAAAAATTGTGTGTGGGGGGGTGGAATTAGTGTGCATGCATGTCAATGTATCTTTTTACTTTTGTTGCTATTGTTTGTTCCAGAGGTGTGTGGAGCAGCAGCCCTGAGCTGCTGGCTGGCAGAGAGTTCACGTCTAAAAAGAGCATGTTTACTTTGCTGGCAGCTGCTCAGTTTTTCTTTGGACTTTGCCTGTAGCAGTTGAGTTTCTGAGTTTCTCTTTGGGCTGCCTAGCTCCTAGATGTGTGTGTGCAGAAATAAAGACTACTCTTTCTTCAATCAAGGCGCCAAGGACCTTTCTTCTGGTGACCTAGCTCATAAACATTCATGTGAAGGGTTTGTTACCCAGTTCAGACAATGGGCTTGAGGGGTCTTTGAGCTCCATATGCAGCCCTAGCTCTACACTGGGAAGTGCCTCTAGGCTGAAAGGTGCAGACAAATGTGTGGCTGTCCTTAAATGTTTTCTTCTCTTGGGTATCACAGTCTTATACACTTGAAAACAGTTGTTTTATAGATTTATAATTTTAAATTATATAATATGCATATTTACACATATATATGTATAGTAACAGGGAAACAAGATCTATCCCAATTACTCCAACATGGTCAGAAGTTTTTAAGACTTCTAGGGATTCCTAAAGGTGCCACAAGAAAGGGTGTATATGAACGAACTTACTGGAAGTTCTACTTATATAAGTTGTAATATAATTGACTCCACCTAGAATTATGGACTGTGGCAGCTTTCCACATGTGCTGGATTATTGAGGTGTTAAGAAAGACAATGGGGCTAATATATTTAATTTTAAATTGCATTTAGTTCTCTAAAAAGAAATGTATCATTAAAAATTTTAAAAAGGAGTCCTCTTTCGTAAGACTAGGATTTTAACTGCACCTACTGAAATGATTAAGAATGAAATATGATTGACAGAAAAGGCTTCAGGTCTGATGAAAACACAAAAATAAGAAAACATAGGCATGTTTTTAGTATTGAACAATCCTACTCATACTAAAAGTAAAATAGAAATGAAAACCTTTGAAGACAAGTTTTCCTTGGAAAACCACTTCATTATATTTCCTTTTATGCTTTTTCAGAGTAGATGTGTTCTATGGTAAAAAAAAAAAATGTGAATAAATAAAGACTCTTTTGTTTTACTAATATTTGTTTGCATACTAAATTTAATTAATCCATTATAAATGTTCTTTCATACTTCAAGCCTAGTGACAGAAAATCAGCTGGCTGTCAAGCAGGGTTCATGTTACTGAAGCAATGTGACTTATTATTTATTTTTTATGTGAAGAAAAAGTAACACAAATGGAAAACAGCTGTCAGGCATAATTCAGTTCATTATTGTTTGATGCAATATACAGAGGTAGAATCTTATAAAATATTAATTCCACTAAAAATAGAAATACAGTCATGGACATTTCTCTCAGTTCCTGACAGCTCTCAGAGAGCCGACATATAAACCTCTGTACTTGCCACTGGATTCTGTGTGCCAGCCAAGCTTCACTTAGCTGCAGGAAGGGTTTAAGAACAGTCACATAGTCATAGGCAGTGATGTCAGAAGAGGCTTATTTTTCTCTACAATTCAAACAAAATAATTATCGTGCAGTATTGAAAAAATAATATATTTAAAATCTTTAAGATATTGTAAATACTTTACAAGATAAATTTAATAGTTAGTCTTAAAGAATATCTGCTCTTTGCCTAATCTGGTCAACAAAGTAGTTATTCATTCCCTACTTTAGGTTGTTTCACAATAAATGAGGAAATGAATCTCCACTCCTACCAAGGAAAAGGTGAGCAATACTAATAAAGCTATGAAATGAATACCTTCTGCTCATCTAATTCCTTCTTAATCCTAAAGAATAAGTCTATTTACAGTATAGCTTTACTTTTTATTCTCCTATCTAACATTTTTCAATGGCTTGCTGTATTTTTTTAATAATTAAAAAAAAGTATCATGGCACATAAATAAGACTTGACCCTTGTCGAGTTTTCCAGGTTCATTGAGAATATTTCACTTCTTAACTCTATTCTGTAAATTTTAGCTACCATAATTTTCTCAAATTATGATCTCTTGTAAATCCTTCCTATTTTTTACTTTATTCTATAACTTATCAAATCAGTTCCAATATAGGTTTAGAAATTACAACTACAATAATTAAATATTCCAAGCTTTACAAAATTAAAATCCTGCTTAAAAGTTCATGATATTCAGTGTGGCATCTCTATCAGAGTAATTTTCTTGCAAAAAGCAGAAATTATTGTCAGGAACATTTCACTTGGTAGAAAATGAGAAAACTAAAAGTGCAATTATCTTTCTTTACTTCCAAATTAAAGTATGATAGGTATAAAATTCTCAATTAGACAAATAATTATAGTTTAGGAATTACATTTTGGAACCCATGAAATAAATTCTTTAACCTGAATTCAATTCATTGTCACAAAGAAAAAAAAAACAGATTATTTTGACAGATAACAATGTTTTCTTTACTTTGAAATATTTAAAGCAAAATATATATTTTCCAAATCTAAAATCTTATCTCTTAAATGGTAACTAAAATTATTTTTATGAATAACACATAGTACCAGGGTAATAAGACATACAAGGTAAGAAGTGTTTATCAGTACTCTCCCTGGATTTTCTATTCTATCCTAAACCACCTACATGAGTATCTAGGGATGAATTTTAATCACTCCATTTCACATGATTTCTTCTTCCCTCACAGGGAACTTCAAGCAAATGATTTTCTATCAGTCATTTATTCTTAAATATGTTTTCCCTTCTTTTTCCTTCCTCTTTGTCTTTTGTTTTAGAAGATGATTTACATGTAATGTCCTAAAAATAACTCAACTGGTTTTTGTTGGTTGAATATAAAACTGATGGATTAATAGTTGTCCTCTAAAAATGAGCTTCTCTATGAACAACATATTCTTGGATAGGAATTTTAAAACTATTTCTCAGCATGCTGTACCTCAAGACCTCTAGATTTACCCAGATGTGTAGGAGTATTTTTCTGGAATCTGAGCACTAAGTGTTATTGTGTGTGGGCGGGGCGGGGGGGGAAGTAAATATCTGTATATTGCTATGAATGAGGGATATTGTGTCCTTCATTCACACTCAGACTGGCATCTTTTAGCCCATGCTCTCCCTTTCTTTTTGACCCATATATAATCCTACATTTTCCTTGCATTGCTGTCTTTTCACATAACAAAAAATACATCCTTGAGAAAATATGTGATAGACTTATATTGCATTTTTTATTCCAGAAAATGATGGGCCTTGCAGTCTTTAGAAGAGGGAAATTTTTCTTTCTGTTTTTTTTCCTTTCTTTTTTCCTTCTAGGCATTAATTAAAGCAAACTTTGTCAAAAAAATATAACTATTTGGACAATAAATAAATTTCTGCTGTACCGAAAAAAATCAGTTTACTACATTAAAATTATGCTTTAAATCAGTTGTTTTGGCGCTGTGGAGACACAGATGTGCAAATCGTGCGTTGAACCTTCTCTTTGCGATGACTCCTCTGAAGGTGACAAGGGAGAGGGGGAGATGGGCAGCGAGCATCATTTTTCAGGCTGCTACTTAATCATCTCTGGTTTGATTTGTGGTCATTTATTAGGGAGACGCAGTTCGTGACAAGCGGCAACCAGGCTTCAGAGGAACTTATGAGGTCTTTTTTAAAGGAGCGTGTGATGAGAAAACGGTAGGCATAAGACGATAAGAAAAAATTGAGTCTCTTCGCCTAAGAAAGCAATTTTAATGTTGAACTGTTCATTATATGCTGTTGTAGAAGCCTACAAGGAGCATAGAAACTAAAACTAAAATCATAGTATATGTACAGAAAGTCAGAGTACAAATTGATTTAATTTAAATCCTTCCTATTTTTTACTTTATTCTATAACTTATCAAATCAGTTCCAATATAGGTTTAGAAATTACAACTACAATAATTAAATATTCCAAGCTTTACAAAATTAAAATCCTGCTTAAAAGTTCATGATATTCAGTGTGGCATCTCTATCAGAGTAATTTTCTTGCAAAAAGCAGAAATTATTGTCAGGAACATTTCACTTGGTAGAAAATGAGAAAACTAAAAGTGCAATTATCTTTCTTTACTTCCAAATTAAAGTATGATAGGTATAAAATTCTCAATTAGACAAATAATTATAGTTTAGGAATTACATTTTGGAACCCATGAAATAAATTCTTTAACCTGAATTCAATTCATTGTCACAAAGAAAAAAAAAAACAGATTATTTTGACAGATAACAATGTTTTCTTTACTTTGAAATATTTAAAGCAAAATATATATTTTCCAAATCTAAAATCTTATCTCTTAAATGGTAACTAAAATTATTTTTATGAATAACACATAGTACCAGGGTAATAAGACATACAAGGTAAGAAGTGTTTATCAGTACTCTCCCTGGATTTTCTATTCTATCCTAAACCACCTACATGAGTATCTAGGGATGAATTTTAATCACTCCATTTCACATGATTTCTTCTTCCCTCACAGGGAACTTCAAGCAAATGATTTTCTATCAGTCATTTATTCTTAAATATGTTTTCCCTTCTTTTTCCTTCCTCTTTGTCTTTTGTTTTAGAAGATGATTTACATGTAATGTCCTAAAAATAACTCAACTGGTTTTTGTTGGTTGAATATAAAACTGATGGATTAATAGTTGTCCTCTAAAAATGAGCTTCTCTATGAACAACATATTCTTGGATAGGAATTTTAAAACTATTTCTCAGCATGCTGTACCTCAAGACCTCTAGATTTACCCAGATGTGTAGGAGTATTTTTCTGGAATCTGAGCACTAAGTGTTATTGTGTGTGGGCGGGGCGGGGGGGGGAAGTAAATATCTGTATATTGCTATGAATGAGGGATATTGTGTCCTTCATTCACACTCAGACTGGCATCTTTTAGCCCATGCTCTCCCTTTCTTTTTGACCCATATATAATCCTACATTTTCCTTGCATTGCTGTCTTTTTACATAACAAAAAATACATCCTTGAGAAAATATGTGATAGACTTATATTGCATTTTTTATTCCAGAAAATGATGGGCCTTGCAGTCTTTAGAAGAGGGAAATTTTTCTTTCTGTTTTTTTTCCTTTCTTTTTTCCTTCTAGGCATTAATTAAAGCAAACTTTGTCAAAAAAAATATAACTATTTGGACAATAAATAAATTTATGTCGAGAATAACACAGAATTTGGTAAAAAGTAATTAACAATTAGAAGATATTTATAAAGCACATATTAAATGTGAGGGTCTACAATAGGTGATGAAATTTAGTCTTTGGCCTTTTATTTGCTTTTTATTGCTTGCAGAATATTTCATATCCTTTTCTCTCTTAAAAAAAAAAAACTTTGCTTCTAGGTTTTCAACTGGAGAAAATATATCTGTTTTCAGGGTTGGTGTGTCTATTATAAATAAGTGCAATCTTACTTCAGACAGGAAAAGAAATAGATTGCTAACTCTTCAAATGTTTTACAAACTTGGCATCTCCTGTAGCAGCGAGCACAACATTTCTTTTCAATAAACATTTAAGAATCAAATTATTGAAAGATGAAGAATCAAATTATTGAAAGTTGATGAATCAAAATATTGAAAGGTGTGATAGTCAGTGTATATCATCTATTAAAAACAATATATGAGCCAAGTGCTAATAATCAAAATTTATGAACATTTAACTTTGAAATGTGATTTTGCTCTTAAATTAGTTATTAATTTAAAAGCCTTCAATGAGTGTCATTAATCACCCACCATAGGATTAGCAGGTGGTATTGACAAAGAAATAAGGCATGAACTTTGACCTACTGGATTTACAATCTGATAACGAAAAGAAAATATTAATAAATTACTATTAAAAAGTCATATGTGATAAAAAGTCTAGAATAATGTGATATGGGTGTTCAGGGGTTAGAAAAGTTATTTTATGCCTTCATGGGATAACTCAACAAGGCTCTGACACTCAAGAGGTTAGAAATATTTTCTCTTAATGAACTTTTAGTTTTATTTTATTTTCAGTATCCATATTTTTTTCTAACTTCCAAAAAAAGGCATGCTCATTATATTCAACTTGAGATGAAGAAAAAAAATGGAGAATTTGGTAAAACATTATTCAGCATCTACAAACATTTGAGCATAATTCCGAAATATTATTTCAACATGTAATCAATAAACATTATTAATGAGATATTCTATATTCCTTTTTGGTACTAAGTCTTTGAAATCCAAAACCATGTGTTTTAAATTTATAGCACACATCAATTTGGAATGGATTCATTTTAACTGCTTAATAGCCACATGTGAGTAGCGAAAGATATTGAACAGCATAGCTCTGTATAGGGTAAATAGGTCAATACACAAATGTTACTTTATTTGTGTTTTCTGAAAATTATAAGTAATTAGAGTCTTAAAATGTGGTTCAGTTTTATTTTGTTTCTGTCCATTTCTATTATATGATTAATAATGTTCCATGTATTTTTCTGCTAGGCTGTTCAGCTGCAAAAGTTTATAATTTTTACAACTTTCTTAGGTATTTTCTTAAGTGTTATTATATAAATATTAATTTAGTCAATTATGATGTAAATATTATTTCAATCTTTAAAATGTTCTAGTTGTTCTTTTGATTCTTCTTTGACCCATGAAGTATTTAGAAGTGTGTGTTTTAATTTTCAAATAATTATTCTGTTATTTGCTTTATATATTTTGGAGTTGTTTTCTTCTTGGTTGATTGAGAGATGAAAGACATTTTAAATAATCACAGACTATTTCAGATTAATAATAACTTAATTTAGTAAGATATAGAAACCTGTTTAAATACAGCTCCATTCCCTCCCTCTTATTTTTGCTTTATTGTTACGTACCCTAATCTTTATATGACATGATCCCAACAATACAGTGTGATAATTATTAGTTTATGCTATTTCATACCCTCAAAGTCCTAAGCCAATAAATTATTTTTAAAATATCTATAGAGTCATTTATATTAATGCACATGTTTACCATTTATGGTGCCCCTCAAATCTCCCTTCGAATTAGAGTAACCATCTGGAGTCATTGTCTTTCATTTTATAGGACTTCCCATAGTGTTTCTTATAAGGTCTTTTAGTAATGAATTCTTTCAGTCTATATTTATCTGAAAATGCCTTTACCTTTAATTTCAAAGGCTATCGATTTTTTGTTGAATATATTCAAAAAGATAGATGTGTGCACATATATTTTATATACATTGTGTATATTATATATATTTGTTTAGTCTTGGTTCACAACTTTTTGTTTTTTCCTTTCGGCACTTTGAGTATGTCATTTCCCTGTCTTTGACCTCTGCTTTACTTAGAGAATGACTCATCTACACAGTGGTACATTGTGTATATTATATATATTTGTTTAGTCTTGGTTCACAACTTTTTGTTTTTTCCTTTTGGCACTTTGAGTATGTCATTTCCCTGTCTTTGACCTCTGCTTTACTTAGAGAATGACTCATCTACACAGTGGTTTTTTTTGTTGTTTTTTGACAGCTGGCCAATATAGGGATCTGAACCCTTGACTTTGTTGTTATAGCACCACGCTCTAACTGACTGAGCTAACAAGCCAGCCCCCTGCCAATTGTATTAACAGCTGTACATAATGAGTCCATTTTTATCTGCTTTCAAGATTTTCTATTTATCTTTGGTCTTCAACAGTTGGCTATGATGTATCTATCTATGTGTGGTTCTGGGATGTGTAGATTGTTTTAAATGAAATTAGGGAAATCTTCAGCTATTTTTTTTTAAACATTCACACCCTTTTTCTCTTTGTTCTATCTCCTCTCTTTCTCTAATTCCCATCACACACATATTGATACATTTGATTGTTGTCCCACAGGTCTCTGAGGGTCTCTATTATTTTCGTTACTGCTGATATCTCTGCTCAGACTTTTTAAAATAAATATTCTCGTTTTTATTTTTAAGCCTAGCTTTATAGGTGTCACCACTATATGTTTTTCAGTTAGATAGAGATTTGTGCTCAACCGTTTCAAGCCATTAAGGCTTCTATCTAATGGATCTGTTTGTGGATAGGGGAACACATTGAAAGTTTAGGCCATTTTTAAGTCTTCCCAGCTTTTACTTTCCCTTAGGCCCTTTTGCATCTTCTATTCACAGAATTGGCCAGGAATGTGAGGCTGGCTTAGACTCTCACCATTCTTTGTTGCACTTATAGAAAGGCTGAGATAGGCATATGCTCTGGAAACCATGCAACTTTAGACAGTAGAGCTGTTGGCCCTTGCCACTGTCCAACTTCAAAGTTGTCACTACCATCAACGATGCCATTGTGCATGGGTATCATCCACCATTTTAACTGAGTCTCCTTTCAAACCACGGAAAACCTATCACTCCTCTGGCCTTCCCTGTTCTGGTAGAACCTCCACATCAGTGAACCTGGATGGTGGAGATGGGGGAGAGAATGAAGTAGCTTCAGGCCAGATTGCCACAGATCCAACTGTTCTTACCCGAATTTCAGCAGTTTTTCTGGTGTAAATACTTCTCAGAATGTTGTAGGCATTTGGTAAATTTCAGAGAACTGAAATGGTGCTTTTGTCAATTTTTCCAGCTTAATATTTACTTTTGGGAAAAAGGCTTTGCCAATTTCCTCACTGAGTCATAGTCAGAAGTGGCTCTGGTTGCTTTTTCTTGCATGTAATACAATGTACATCATATTTTAAAGACTGTTGTTTAGAAATAACATAATGCCTAGAATAATATTATCTTTTTCTAGAGATTATTTGCTTTTCTTCTCTTGGTAGCCCAGATACAGTAGCAACTTGGAATATGATGACTCCAAGATAAGCTCAAGTTGCTTTTATGTCTCACTTGTAGCCCAAGTGTACTCCCAGAATGCAGTGCTTTACCACTGTTTTCTCCTGCCCTCAGCCCCTTTGTTAGACACAGGTACCAAGCTCGTTGCCTTACACTCTGATAAAATCAAGAGTGTTGTTCAGCCTCTAGGTCGCTTACCCTTCATTTATGGAAATCATATAATTCCCAGGGGTGAAAATAGTCCCCAATTCTGCATTGAAATCCATGGCCTTTAATGAAACAGTAGGTCTCAATTACCTAGTTTATCAGTAATAAAGTCCAACTTTAGTGTTTCATTGTTGAACATTTTTGTCATATAGTTTTAGCCATCTTTATTTTAAACAGTATGTTTCTCTTTATAATTGTTTTTCTTTTGTATACTTGCTATTAAGATTGTCATTTGGCTTAAATGTTAGATATCTGGTTTGTAATTCTAATAATAATTATCTGTACATTTATAATGATGACATTTAACACATATTTATCCAATGATGGTGTCTAACAAAAAAAAATGATAACGTTTGTCAGAATGATTTTACATGCTCTTGAGTTTCATCTCTTCCCCCAAAAGTAGACATTGTTTCAATATGGAATTGTAAAAAATGTAACTATATTAACATTTTCAAAAATATTTATTGGATTTTGCCTTAAAGCTTGCTTTCACATCTATAACATTCTATTTTCCTCCATATGTTTCACTTGACTCAGTTCTACTAGTAGTCCTTTCATATACTGGCTTTCTCATTCTGAAAGAATAAAGCATGAGGCTAAATATTTAATTTGCAGCCCAATGTTCATTCATGTATGAAAGCAATAGTGAGATATTCTCACATATGCAGTGGTGTGAAGAAGAAACCACCCACGAGCTTTCTTAAAATATAATTGTTAAAATGCTTAACCAAACATTGTATGTGTGTGCATCCATTCATATTAATTTAGATTTTTTTTCAGGTCAGCCATGACCTATGAATATTTACATCTGTCATTAAATATTTCTCCATATTACATTTGTAATTACTGTGTAGAATCAAGCTACATAGATGTATCACAGCTTATTTAACCATTAATTTATGAGGCAAGACCACAGAGTAGCTAAGAATCTTGGCTATGGGACCTAAGGGCCTGGGTTTGAATCCTAGCTCTGAAAACTTGTTAACAGTATGAGCTCTTAGGTAAGTAACTTGGATTCTCTGTTCTTCTTTTAAGAATACCACCTTCATAGGGTTGGGAGGTCTAAACAAGTTAATGCATGTAAAGTACAAAGACAAGTGCCTGGCACTTGACAAGTAATAACATTAATGCTTTTCATCTCTCATATAGCATATTGTTGCCCGTAAGTTATTGAATTAGACCAAACTTCTTATCAAATGACCTCATCCTTATAGTATCTAGCAGAAATTTATTGAAATTTCTAGTGCTTGAATGGCGTTCTTCCCTAATTAAAGTGATTATACTAATTTTTCCTTTTTTCTTCTCTTCTTTTTTTCTTTTTCTTTTGGCCATTACAATGAGAAATGTTAAATGTGTGTGTGTTTATGTCACTATCTCATCTGAATGTCTGCCTTAGCCTAGTTTATATTTAAATAGTTCACCATTAAAAAAAAGTCCCGTACATTTCCCATCATTATTTTTTAGAACTCGATGAGATTTTTAACTTTTAAATAAGTCACCCTTGTGTTTCCTCTATTAATAGGCATGTGCTTATTTTGAATTGTGACACAAGTTGTGACCTTACATGCATATTTTTACTGAAGTTTTACTTTTAAAAATATTAGTCTTGGGTAGAATGCAATGCATTACATTAGATTGACGTGGAAAGATTCATTTACCCAGATGCAATTTGAACCCAATTTCATGCGAAATATTAACTGCAGGATCCTCAGTTCCTATTAAAATTAAATTGCTTTTTATTTTAAAACAAAATGAGGTTAACAACATATAATGTACATTAATAAAAAAGAGAAATGAATTTCATAAAAAAAGGAAAAATTTGACAACTAGAAATCTTCCACTCATAGATGAAATATGATCCTTGGATTTTAAATATTTTTTATCATATTGTATCATATTATTTTATTTATTCATCCTATTAATAATTGTTTATCAATGTTTATTGGGTACCTACTCTATGCCAGACACTTTTCTAGGTATAGGGATAGAAAGTGAACAGAACAATACCACCGTGCTCATGAAGTTTACATTCTAATAGTGGCCTTGTGTCTAGATTTTCCCAAAGGGGTTTTGCTCCCTTCTAAGTCATTTCCAGGTTGTCAATCTGGCTGACTCTTTAACTGATTCATTATTTTTGACCTGCCAGTGTTCTTTTATAGCTGTAATATCTGTTTCCTCAGAGGCAATTTCTCTACAATAAGGAAGATCAAACATTTAGAGCTTATCATTAGACTTTCTGGCCTAAAGTATCCAAATTTTTCTTTGGAGGGGGATGAGCTGAAGGATCTGTAAGATTCTTACATGTAATGAAATTTGGTTACTTGTGGTTCAGTGGTATTAGAGAAAATTGATCTGCAATTGCATGGCATAAAAAACTACAGTGAGGACCTTTGCTAAACCCAAAGTCAAAATTTCTCTGTTACTAAGTAGAGAGATAATACATGAGATTTTTTTTGAATATAGATAAATATGATTTTAAGGGATATTTCTATCATTCATGATAACAAGAGGAAAAATATTTAAGATAAGGGATACTTTTGCACTATAGATTACCTGGTCAGCAAACATAAAGATTCAAGATTAAAATGGGAGTTAAAATTCAAGAAGATTAAAATTCATTTTAGGGGTCAGGATTGAACCTGGAATGCATTCATAATATTGTGCAAAATAGACAAGCCATAAAAGTTAGAAAATCTTTAGGGATAACCTCTGGCCACAAAAGGAATTACTACTTAATATTCCACTTTGCCAGTCTGCAAGTAATTTCACTCAATATACCTGGCATATGTAAACTCAGAATTGTCAGCATAATTTCCTGATTGGGGGTGAAAAAGCATGTATCTTGAGATGTGATTTATTAAAACTGCAATTTTCTGAAAGAGAGAAAGTTAGCAGATGTTATACAATCAAAATAGTTGTAGGTAGTTGTAATATCCTAGAAAGAAACTGAATAGAAATAGAAAATAAAGGAGGTAAACCAGGTTCTTTCCCTGGGCCTAGCTCAACCAGATGCTCAATCTTGATGAAGTCACTTAACATCCCAAGAGTGCATAGTTTTACCTATTAAATGTGAATTGTAATTAGATACCTGTATGGCCACTTCTATCACCAAGACTCCAAATATAGTCTTTTCAAATGGTTTCTCAAGTTGTATTTCAGCAGACATAATAAACTATACTAGATTTAAGTTTTAAAATGCTCTTGCTGCAAAAAATAACTATGTGAGATGATATATATGTTAATCTGCTTTACTACTGTAACCATTGTACTATGTGTATTCCATAATATCATGTCATAAACCTGAAACATATGTAATGAAATTTATTTTTAAAAATGACCAACATACTAGGTACCTAATGAAATGAAACTTGTATATTGTAAAATATAGCATTTCATAGAAGACATTTTAATAGAACTCTTATATCTGCCAATTTTAGCCATCCATAGTCTGCACTTCAAATTCTATATATCTGACAAATTTTTTGAATAAGTATAAGCAGAGTTATTTTGCAGCATACAAAATAATTACATTAATTGAGGTATCCATCAAATGATAATGGTAGGAAAGTTATTAAATGTAAATATCCAAAGATATCCTCTGCCATGTTTTTGACATATAGTTTTCACTCCAGAAACAATATTTTTAATAAATTGATTAATTGAGATGGAATTTAGCATCTGTGTTAGATACTCTAAATACTCAGTTTTATTTAAACTGAGTTTGTGAACCATATAACCAAATGTGCTTAAAACCTCTGTCTAGGATTTTTCTTTCTTTTTAAAAAATTTTAATATCAATGTACTTTTTTATTTTAATTTTTTTCATTGTACATGTTTATGGGGTGCAATCTGTTGTTTCAATATATGCATACATTGTATAATGATCTAATCAGAATAGTTAGCATATCTATCACCTAAACATTTATCGTTTCTTTGTGATTTCAATATTCAAGATCCTCTTTTCTGGCTCTCTGGAAATATGCAATACGATACTATTAGCTGTTGTCACCTAGGGCACCAAAACTTATTCTTCCTACCTAACTGTAACCTGGTAACTTTGGTCTAGTCTACCAGCGTTTCCGCTTTCCCCTGCCCCACTTCTCCCTCCCTTTCCCTGCCTCTCGTAACCACTATTCTACTATTTCTCTCTTTCTTTCTCTCCTCTTAATTTATTTTTCTTTCTGTTTTTAATTTGCTTTGATTGAAACAATTGATTAAACATATTTTTGGAGTACAGAGTGGAATATCAATACCTGTTCACAAGGCGTGATAATTAATCAGGATAATTAGCATATTCTTCATTACATAAAGTCATTATTCTTTGTGACCATTAACCAATTTCTTGATAACCCCCTTCTTCTCTCCCTTTCCCACCTCTAATAACCATAGTTCTATTCTCTACTTCTGAAAGTTCAATGTGTTGTTGTTATTCTTTCTTTCTTTCTCTTTCTTTCTCTCTCTCTCTCTCTCTCTCTCTCTCCCCTTCCTTCCTTCCTTCCTTCTTTCTTTCTATCTATCTTTTTTTCTTTCTTTCTTTCTTAGTCCCCATTCATGAGTGAGGACATGTGTGTGGTATTTCTCTTTCTGTGCCTGGCTTATTTCACTTAACATAATATTCTCCAAACTCATCCATGCTGCTGTGAATGGCAGAATTTCATTATTTTTTATGGCTCAGTAGTATTCCATATAGAATATATGACACATTTTCCTTATCCAGTTGTCTGTCCATGGACATTAAGGTCAGTTCAAACTCTTGACTATTGCAAATAGGGCTGCAGTAAACATAGGAGTGCAGGGATCCCTTCAACATAATGATTTCCATTCCCTTGGGAATATACCCACTAGTGGCATCGCTGAATCATATGGCCATTCTATCTGGAGTTGTTTGGGGAACATTCATACTGTTTTTCATAATGGTTGCACTAATTTACAGTTCCACCAACAGTGTAGAAGGGTTCCCCTTTCTCTGCATCCTCGCCAGCATTTATTATTCTCTGTCTTTTTGAGAATAGCCAGTCTAGGGTGAGATGATATCTCAGTGTGGTTTTGATGTGCATTTCCCTGATGATTAGTGATGTGGAGTATTTTCTAATCTTCCTGTTGGCTATTTGTATATCTTCATTTGGGAAATGTCTATTCAAATCCTTTGACCATTTTTAAATCATATCCTTTCTGTTTCCACTGTGAAGTTGTTTGAATTTCTTGCATATTGTGGATATTAATCCCTTGTCAGATGTATAGTTTGAAATGTTTTCTCCCATTCTGTAGGTTGTCTTTTCACTTTACTGATTATTTCCTTTGCTGTGCAGAGCTTTTCAGTTTGATATAGACCCATTTATTTATTTATTTTCTTTTATTGCCTATGCTTTTGAGGTCTTATTCATAAAGTCTTTGCCCAGTCCTACATCCTGGAGTCTTTCCCCTCTGTTTTTGTCTGAGAGTTTTATAGTCTCACATCTTATATTTTAGTATTTAATCCATTTTGACTTGATTTTGGTATATAGCAAGAAGTACAGGTCTAGTTTCATTCTTCTACACATGGATATCCAGTTTCCCTGGCACCATTAATTGAAGAGGATGTCCTTTCCCCAATGTATGTTCTTAGTACTCTTGTTTGAAAATCAGTTGGCTATACATATATGGATTTATTTCTGATTTATCTTTTCTGTTCCATTGGTCTAAATGTCTATTTTTGTGCAGTACCATGCTGTTTTGATTACTACCCCTTTGTAGTATATTTTGAAGTTAGGGAGTGTTAGGTTGTCTTTAATAATAGTTCTTGGATCAAGTATTGTAAGAAGTTATGCCACTCCTAACCTGATAATTTCAACACTTCTGGGTTGCACTGCGGAACTGACCCTTTTGCCAATTGTCAAACGCCCAGTGTGATTAATAATTTTTCTAGACTTGAAAAGGAAGGTCTTTTGCAATTGCTATGGTCTGAATGTTTGTGTCTTCCCAAAATTCATATGTTTAAACCTAATCACCAATGTTATGGTATTAGGAGTTGGAGCCTTTCAAGGTCATTAGGCCACGAAGCTGGATCCCTCATGAACGGGATTAGTGCCTTTATGAAAGAGACTCCAGAGAGCTCCTTTGCCTCTTCTACAGCTGAGAACACAACTAAAATAACCATCTATGAACCACATACTGAATTTTCTGGAGCCTTGATCTTGGCCTTCCCGTCTTACAAAACTGTGAGAAATAAACTTCTGTTGTTTATAAGCTATACCTAGGTTATAGCATTTTGTAACAGCCACCTGAATGGACTAAGACAGTAATGAAAGCTGATTCCTTCCCTCGGAGGACTGGCCACTGGATGGTGGGATATCTTAGCAGTAGATTTATAACAGTATTGCACTATTTCCCTTCTAAGGTCAAAAAACAGCAGCATAAAAACAAAGATTGAAAAGAAACACCTGGACTTACAATATGCATTGACTGTATTCATTCATTTAAAAATCATTTGAAAGACACTTCCAAGTAATCTGCTTTGACAGATGCTAATAAAACAAAAACAATAATTAAAAAAAAATACTGTTGCAACTTCTATAGTCTACAAGAGAGCTAGTCTACAAATATTCCCGTTTTTCAAATAATCCCATAATCAATTATGTTTAACTGTTTAATTGTAACCTTAGTTTTAAGAATCAGTTATATTGTGATGGTCTTTCTACCTATTGTGATCAATAAAGTTTCTTTAAAGAAATCATGGTTTTCATTGAACCTAGGTTTATCATGCCCAATAAATTTATATTTTAAAATAAATCAAAATTCTCCAATTATCAATGTCTACTTTCTAAAAGAATGACTAATAATATTAATCTGAAATGAGTTTTTCTTATCAGGATGAAGCAAAAAGAATACTGGCATGACAATCAATGGAACAGGGCTCTAGGTCTAGTTCTGCCATTAATTACACTGTCTCACCTTGAAGCAATCACACATCAGTCTTTTCTGAGCCTATTTTCCTATTTTAAAAAATAAATAAATTTGCCTAGTTGACTTCAAAATTGTAATTCACTACTAGACATGAGAAAATATTCCAGACTTTCCCTCCTGATCTTTATTTGGTAGTTATCACATATCCTAAGGCTTGAGTTCTTCATTTATACCAGTGATTCTGAAAGTGTGGTCCTGGGAACAGAGTGTGTACATTACCTGGGAACTTGTTAGAATTCTCAGGACTCACCCTAGCCCTATTGAATCAAATACTCTAGGTGTGGTGTCCAACAATATTTGATTTGACAAGCCCTCTGAGTGATATTGATGCTTACTAAAATGTGGGAACCACTGACTTATACAACTGAAAGTGGAAGTCCTCGTGTTTTTTCCCTCAACATCCTATTAAGACTGATATGTTAATAGTCTAAGGTAGATTTTATTTTTTTTTCAAGCTGGTTTACAGAGAAAAATTTTGCCTCCTTCCAGGTTCCTTGGCAACCATACAACCAGGTATTTAAGACAATAAATCTATGTAAAATACTGAGATTTTATATTAAGCTACTGGTCATCCAGCTGCAGCCACAAGACCTGGAACACAGATATCTAAGTATATACAGGAGAGGCCAAGTGGCAGAGCAGGGCTGGGGGACAAGATTCTCTCACAGTTTTTATTTTTGGTTACTGGCCTGTGCTGATGCCAGGAGAGAAGTTGTCATTTCCCAAATTATGAAATTTTAAAGTCTCACAGCTCTCAGGGTATGAATTTTAAATAAATGCTAAAAATGAGAAATCAACAAGAGAGTCTCAGTAAACAGGCAATGCAATAAGTATGGATTGTGGCAATCTCACGGTACTAAGCAGACAAAAAAAAACAGAATTTCAGGCTATCAAGGCAGCTAGAGCATAAAAGCAAAATTTTTGAGGGAAAAGAGTAGCAAAAAAGTGAAATCAAAACTCTGTACTTCTCTAAAGCTGTTCACATGCTTAGGGGCTGCTCAAAACAAAAGATAAGAAGATAATAAGAAAGCTGCTGAGAGTCAGAAAGTTTTTAGCAGACACGCAATGCAGAAGTGACAAAAATTGGATTTCAAGATGCAACAAGAAGGATGGGCTCCAGTAATAACCCGAACTCTTAGTTGGCACCCACAGAATGCTACCATCTAGGAAAAGAGCAATAGATCACGACTTATAAAACCTCCAAAGCAACCTTGATTCAGCTCACTTCCAGATAATCTCTACTACCCTCCTTCCTTGAATGATAACCTTAAGTCATATAGCTGGTCCAACCTTTGGCTTTTCCCCAGTCCCCCAATACTCATATATCCAACTGCATACTCAGTGTCTAAAGGGCATCTCAAACTGATTACAGCCAATTCAAGCACTGCTGATTTATCCATGAAATGTTACCTTGCAATACTACTCCATCTTATTTTCCCCAGTCCCCCAATACTCATATATCCAACTGCATACTCAGTGTCTAAAGGGCATCTCAGACTGATTACAGCCAATTCAAGCACTGCTGATTTATCCATGAAATGTTACCTTGCAATACTACTCCATCTTATCAATTAGCACCAATGACTGACCCAGTCACTGAGGCCAAATATTAGGAGTTATTTTCAAGACCTCTCTTTCCCTCACAAGCCACATTCATCACACTGATAATTCCTTTTTCCTCTGCCTCTGTTATAAATCTGGAATCCTAACACTTTTAAACATCTTCAGTATTAAAATCTAAGTCCAAAAATATCAACACATCCCACCTGTGCTACTGTCATCTTCCTAAGTAGTCTATCTGCTCCTCCTCTTCTCTCATTTTGTCCAACATGCCAACATCGATTTCAACTAGCTCTTTCGCACAGTTCTTTCTGTCCTGGAGCATGCCAAGCCTATTCCCATAGGAGGGCTTTTTATTTGTTCTTCCTTCTACTTGTAACAATCTTTCCCTAGTAGTCACTGCCTGTCACATTATTTTATTTAACTTCTTATCAGATTTGGTGATTAGCATTAGAATTAAGGGATGTGCTGTGTTAGTGTTCTGTCTCCACACCAGAGTGTAAATGCCTCAAGGGCCTTGAGGTGAGGAGTGCATAGCTCATTGATTAAATATACTCTGCCTTTTTTTTTTCACTCTAACCTTATTACCTAGAAAAGCATCAAGCACATAGTTCACCTTTAATAAATATTTGTTATTTAGCTGAATGACTAATTCTAATGAGAGATCAAAAAACACTACTTAGAAGAAGTAATATTAGGCTGAGCTTTATTCGGAGCTGACCAAAGACGAGAGAGGATCTGAAACAGAGGAATCAGAATTTACAAAGACATAGTAAGATAACATTATGATTATCAAAATTAAATAAAAAATGATTTTATTTGGGTTTTTTCCTCAAAATACTAAATACAAGTTATGGAAAAAGTTAAAAGTTGAATTAGAGTAAAGTTGAAGGATTGCATATTGTTGTAAAATGCAATTTTAGACAAACAGTTCACTTGTGAAGCATATAAATGTAAAATCGTCATGTTATAATTAAAATAATGGTATTTTGCTATTATATTTTCTTAAATGTGTACAAATTCTATAAAGAAATATACTTTTAATAATAACTTTAAATTAATCTTAGACATCATTCCTGATTATAGTATAGACAGATGCTGCTCTTACTGGCTTGAATTCAAGCTTGCACACTGAGTCAGTAACCTATTCATTGCCAACCCTGATATTCATCAACTTAATCTCAACTGGACAACAAACACACCACCTATGATGCTGCCAAGAAACTGACTCAATCTCATTTATATCATGTTTTTCTTTTTATTAGCCTTTCTCTGTATATAGATTCCTATGAACTCTGTAGGTAAATTAACCTAAGCCTACTTCTAAAAATCATAACACTTTGATGACATTTCTTAAGCTAATGTACCCCAGTAAACCAAAGCTTATTGCTTAAGCAAATGTACACATATATGCTTATTCATTTGGCCCTATCCATGGAATCAGATTTCATCACTTTTCTGATCAAAACCCACCACTGACTTCCTATTACACTTAGAACAACATCCCTATTCTTTCCCTGGTTCATAAAGCCCAATACGTCCTGGCCAAAAGGTACATCTAATCCTTTACAATGGTCCTGCTGGCTTCTTGCAGTTTTTCAAATACATTGCAGCTCAGGACATTCTCACATTTTATTCCCTCCTCTCAGATGCTCCTTTCTCAGATATTCATTGAGCTTATTCCCTTACTTCATTCAAACCTCAACTGTAAACAAATGTCAGTAAAAACACTCCCCTAAATCATATGAAGTGGTCCAGAAATTAGGAGATTATTTTTATCAAGTTCAGGTTCCCTCTGGATGGCTGTTAACTCTACTCAATGAGCTTTGTTCTAGCTAAAAAAAAAATTATTTAAATGAGCCAAACTAAACCCCTACTTCCTTCTACTGATTTTCTCCAAACTTTTCCTGCTTATGCACCATAAGCTGTGTGCCCTAATCTATCATTTCCAGCCATCAGCTAATTACTATTTTGTCACTTAGTTCCAATTCTCAGTGTAAGGGATCTCATTGATAATTGGCTAGAGGAGAAGGAAAAAACACAGGCACATCGAATGCTCTCTCCTGACCTGACCAGTTTGTGTCTGGATTGTGGATTCATGTGACTGTCTATACAACATCTTCAACACAGAAAGGCCATGTGGGTTGGCAGACACTGTCTATTTGAAGATAAATAAATTATAATAATTTTTAGAAACTCTTCTTTTCAGAAATAGTATGATAATTTGTTGTCAATCAACATATAGTAAGTTTACGTAGGGAAGGGAATTTAGAAATCATCTGGTTTATTAGATCCAGGGAAAATTAAATCTGTTAACAATGCATTGACCATTCCAGCTGAAAAAAGGTTCTGAAGGTGTCTGGTCTGCCGCCAGCAGCCGACCCGTACAGCTCTAGCCTCGTTCCTTTCAGTGGGCGAGCGAACGGCCCAGGATTCCTCTTTCCCTCCAGTCCCCTTCTGAAGGAGACAGGGGAAGAGAGCTGTGAAGAGAGGTGAGCATACCACTGGCCCCAAACCAGCCCAGTTAAAGGACACTCAGACACGGTGGGGATTCTGTCAAGCAGTTCCGTTTATTAACACACAAGCATTGGCTTTTAAAGGTCAATGGCAAAGGCAGGTTTTTTACATCCTCCAATCAGCTTAAGGGTTAAGGGCATGCATCCTGTCTCAATACCTAGCTATTGCAATTACCCAGTGTTCACAAGTGCGGCCAATAAGGGCTAAGGCAAAGTTCCCGCAGACACTCCCACCCTGCTTTCTCCCTGCGCTGTCTTAGGCTGCCACTTAATCCTCTTGTAATGTCACTTTAAGGTGGTGTTAGTTTTTTAAAGGCCCAACATGAAGGCTCCAAATTTTTGTAGTGCTTATGTTTTATAGCACTTATTTCACATTTGTTTTACCCTACTTTCAATATTTATCTAATCTGTCTGTGTGGTTTTGCAAATGTATTACTTGAGATTTTACAAGAAGGATGAAATCTTATGCTTGCATTTTTTCTAGAACACATTGTTGAAATAAATACCTGCTAATTAATGTACTCACCATGAGAAGTAGTGTTTATTCACCTTTCACTTACATGAGATGACTATTTGCATGCCTTTCGTCTGTCTTATAAGTAATTCTCACTTCTTCCTACTTCATTGTAGTGGTCTTTTATAAGGAAACAGAGTCTATAATTTTAAGTAGTAAATTTTCTTCTACTTACATTTAAATGTGATTTAATTATGTTCATAAACAATAGTGAGATTTATAGCATCTATCATATCAACAATTAAGCAAATTGCAGTGTCCCCTGGCTCATTTAAGAATGATTTCTAGTTTATTACCATGATGCAAGTTAACATCAAAAACACTGAGGAAAGAAATCACTGCCTCAGGAAAAGGAGTGCTTATTTAGACAAATGATCAGTACAACAAAGAAAGAAAACTTGAAGATAAAATACACAGTTATATGAGAGACTTTCAAAATAGGAAAGAAAGTGATGATCCTAGGAAGAATATAAGATATACTAAAGGGCATTAGAATGAAATATATAAAAAATGGCTGAGAATTCTGTGCCTATAACATAATATTTTAAATGATAGCTCTAAATTTGCTCTTTTTTTGGTAGATTTTTTTCCCCGAGCTGTAATAGATTCCCCCCCCCCTTTTTTTTTTTGGTTTAGCAGTGAAAGATGTACACCTTTGGAGAGTTAAATAACCTAAAGAATAAGAAATTAATACAAAAATAGATCCAATGGGAATGAGCAGATGTCTTTTCAGTTTTACTTATCCATCTTTCTTTCTGAATAGGCACTCACAGATTCAAATGTTAGATGAAATTCATTTGAAACATATGTAGATTTATTTCTGAGTGCACAGGATAGTAGCTGATAGCTGAGCACTAACAGGATTCAGACAGACTATACTAGAATTCAGGCTTTACAATAGTAGAATGACTTTTACAAATCATAATTTAATTCATGCAGGTATTTAATTATAAAAGATCAAGCAGAATTTAGTGATTATTCGTAGAGTTCAGCTTTTCTCTACATAATAATGTGGATATAAAAAGTTGTGTATTTTGAAATTTGGAAAGTTATATGAGAAGAAATGTAAAGAGTCAAAAGATTTTAGTCTACTTACAAGCTAACAATTTAG
>NW_007727240.1:443273-445245 GCF_000696425.1 Galeopterus variegatus
ACTAGAATTCAGGCTTTACAATAGTAGAATGACTTTTACAAATCATAATTTAATTCATGCAGGTATTTAATTATAAAAGATCAAGCAGAATTTAGTGATTATTCGTAGAGTTCAGCTTTTCTCTACATAATAATGTGGATATAAAAAGTTGTGTATTTTGAAATTTGGAAAGTTATATGAGAAGAAATGTAAAGAGTCAAAAGATTTTAGTCTACTTACAAGCTAACAATTTAGACTGTCATGGTTTCATAAATGCTGAAAATTAACACAAGACTGTGGGTAGAATTGAAGCGGCCATAGCTGGAGAATCAGCATTTGTGCCAGCTTTCTGAGCTCCAATTCTTATAAGACAATGGGAAAAGGGTAAAATAATACCTACTTATTGGTGGGATGTGTGTTCCTTGAGCTTAGTGAACCTAAGTATTTCATAGTGGGTAGTGGCATGCCTGCCTGTATTACTCTCCTATTCCCACATAAGAAATTACCACAACTTTAGCATCTTAAAACAACACAAAGTATCATTTTACAGTTTTTGTAGGTAAGATGTCTTGGCACAACATTGCTGGATTTTTTGTTCTGGATCTTACCAGATTGAAATCAAATGTTATTGGGACTGTGTTTGGGGTTCAGAGACCTGTTCCAAGCTTACTGGTTGTTGAAAGAATTCATTTCTTTGCAATTGTAGGACTGTGACCTCAATTTTTCTGTTAGCAATTAGTGAGAATAGTTCTCAGCTCTCAAAAACAGCCCACAATTCCTTGCCGTATGGTCCACATAGGCAGTTCACAAAATGGATGTTTGGTTTCTTTCAGATCATCTGATATAGTTTCTCTGACATTTTTTTTTTTTTTTGTGATATCTACTTTTAAAAGTCTCACCTGATTAGATCGTGCATGCTCATGATAGACTCCCTTTTGCCTTGTAATATAACATAGTCATAGGAGTGATATCTCATCATATACACAGGGTCTTCCCACTCAGAGCAGAGGGGACTATACAAGGGGATGTGTAATTGGAGGTCATCTTAGAATTCTGACTACCACATTGGCCTTTACTCAGGAGGGAGACACTATTTCTACCTTCCAAAGTGGTGATGAAAGGTGTTCTTTGCTTGTTAAGGAGAATTCTCTGTACCTTCCAACATGGCATTTGTTCATTACAAGAAAAGATCAAGATTAGCAATGACATTGTGAAAGATATATGCAGGTGTTGTGATGGTATTTGTATGGGGGATATAGATTCTGGGGCCATCCTCTGCTGATTTTAATAGACTTATGAGAAAAGTTTAAAGAAATATCAATCAAATCATGATCAGAGTCCTCTGGCAAAAGATGGCTGCTCTAGAAGTCAGTTAAGTTTAAAGCAATTTGAAACTGTTTAGGAGAGATGCCCAGGTCTTTTCCTTTATGAATAATTCCCTAAGGCAATTAGCAATTCTGAATGATAAATGTCATTAATCATCTTTTCTCCCCATAATTCCTGATATCTGAGGTGTTTTCTTCTCATGTTCAAAGATTGTTTTCCCTCTACTCTTAAATAATTTTAGTGTACACCATTCAGTAGCAACAAATGTACCTCTTTTTTCAGTCACCCCTACTTACACTCAGACATTTTGTCCAAAAATGTCAGGTGAAGAAGAGACAAGGAAATTCTTATAAAACTTATGAATACCTGTATAGGCAAATGCAAGGGAACATGAACAGTGTACATAAACGTGAAGTTATTATCCCTGTGATCTAGGGCCATACATTCCAACAAGGGAATCTATGTAGCTAAATAAAAATTAAGTTATAATTCTCTAGGCCCTTGTTCGGGCAAGTTGCCACCCAGGGGATCTATCAATCAGGCCAACCTGGGATTGTCATTAGGGATAAGAAAGATGTATTATGCCCCCAAATGGTCATAGTTGATGCTAAAATTTGTAAAATAGGTCTTCATTAACTCCCATCACTTTGATTCTGATAATTATTCA
>NW_007727240.1:446049-450962 GCF_000696425.1 Galeopterus variegatus
AGTTTATTACTCAGAACAATAGCAGTGGCCCGAGGATCAGCATTTTCCTCCTGGTTCCCTTAGCCTCACTTACCACAGAGCGATATCAGCCAGTTAACACCCACACAACAAGTTGTATTATAGGGAAAGAATCCTGATCTTGGAAAACCCAAATCTTTTATGGTAGACAGTAAACATGTCTTTGCTTTCAAGAGATGTCTTAGCTTTAGGACTCTGGATAGGAGTATCTGCATTTGCTCTGGAAGGAGACAGTAATTCCCATAAGACTGCAAGGAGACTTGTCTTATACTTTGGCTCAAACACAATTTGTGTATTTCAAGGCTGTTTACAACACAGATATCCTTGAAAAGATAGTCTAGAAGAGAAGGGAGCACATGTCTTCTTCACAAGGCTTGTCGGAGGGAAAAAAAAAAAAATGAACACCAAAAACAAGCATGACTGAGCTACATAGAATTATCTTCCAACACAATTTTGAAATGGTAGGAATTCAAGAAATCTTGGCTCTGTTGCTTGAGCCCTTAATCAATATCGGACTAAGTAAAATACGTTTACATGTTTTTATTTAGAAATTTCACCATGGTAGATTTTATATAATTTGAAATTTTTATTATTATTTTAAGGCAGTTTTTGCAATTTGTCAGAATCTGCAGAATCTGTCCTCATTTATCATGAAAACATCTGTGGATAAACAGAACCATTTAGTAGCTTCACAAGTGGCTATACAAATGTCCAGTTTGGATCACAGCACATTCATTCAACTATAGCAAAAACTGATAAATTTTTTGGATGAGTTACCATTATTTGTACCAATTGAGTTGCCTAATTAATTGACATTGTAGAATTCATTTTTTATATATGATCTTAGAGTTGACAAGCTCATTCTTGGTTTACCCAGAATACTTTTTTCTTCATTTTCTCAAAAAGGAAAAATCCACAGACAAAAAAAAAAAAGAAAAAAAAATGGTTTTAATATATTCTTCAAATTAATGTTTTAAAAATATAATTATAAAGCTATAAAAGAAAGCAAGGAAATAATTTTTATTTATCTGCATACCACTTCTGATGGAAAAATTTGTTTATTTCATTTTAGTAAATACATTTATGCTCTTAGTACCAGAAAAGCATAAAACTGTGTGTTGTGTACAGGCAGATCTTGGTACAAATGCAACCCTATGGTCAATTGAGGTCTGAATAATGTAAAGGACTCTGAGTGGTAGGAGGAAGGGAAAGATTTGACAATGAGTTGTGTCATGTTAGCCTGTAGTCTCCATGGGGGCTCTGTAACCAATCTTTTCTGGGGTATATTTTAGTGAGTTTCTTCTGAAGTAGAATGAAGCATTCAGCACTTCAGGAGACACAGACGGATTAAAGAAAAGTAGGATATGACAACTCAGAGTGAAAAGAAAGAAAATTCACCATGGCAGCTCTTTCATTATTTAACATATTCTTGAATTGCTTTACATCAGGAGGTCTTTTGGCACATAATGCAAATCAGTAGCAGTGGAGGAATCTGAAATCCCAAAATCAAACCCACAGTTAGGATTACTTCAAGTGGGGTGATTTTCCAAAGTACAAAGAGACATCTTAAGAATGCAGCATCATAACCCAGAGTCATTTAATGGCATTTGTGTGACCCAACTATGGATTTATGTTCAGCAATTATGACTTAATAGTATAAAAATATTTAAAATGCAGACTAACAAGGCTATTTTTGGTTAATAATTGAAAATTGTGAACATATTTATACTGTAAAGTGCTTATATTGTAAAAATATAATAGTCTATATAATATAGTGATATAATTGTATCTTTATAAGTTAAAAAGATATAAAGAATGACAGCAAATTATGCATTCATGGAGGGAAAGGAAAGCGTGAGACAATCACAGCATTGATAAAAAGAGAAAATAATTTAAAAATAAGAGCATAACAGAGGACCCATTTGCTAATCCTTAATATAGAACATGACCTATCACATAAGCAATAAAAAGCAGGAAGGCCAATCGTTCTTCACATAATGACATAACACTAATATTAATTTACTTCTTCCCATTCCCATTTCACTGATAAGAATGTCTAGGGGAAGGGAAAAAGATACAAAGGGCTCCTTTTAATGTATTTGCTACTTTTATCCTGGAGATATGGAATGACCGAGTCTCATAGACTAGACAGAGCATATCCTGATACAATAATCTTCATTTGGGGTTCAGTATGAGATATATGAGTACACTTCAAAAAGTTCATGGAACTAAAAGACAAAGATTGCCAGCCAAGAATACTCTACCCTGCAAGGCTGTCCTTCCNTTGCTCTGGAAGGAGACAGTAATTCCCATAAGACTGCAAGGAGACTTGTCTTATACTTTGGTTCAAACACAGTTTGTGTATTTCAAGGCTGTTTAGAACACAGATATCCTTGAAAAGATAGTCTAGAAGAGAAGGGAGCACATGTCTTCTTTGCAAGGCTTGTCAGAGGAAAAAAAAACAAAAACAAAAACAAACCAAATACAAACATGACAGAGCTACTTAGAATTATCTTCCAACACAATTTTGAAATGGTAGGAATTCAAGAAATCTTGTCTCTGTTGCTTGAGCCCTTAAGCAATACCGGACTAAGTAAAATACCTTTACATGTTTTTATTTAGAAATTTCACCATGGTAGATTTTATATAATTTGAAATTTATATTATTATTTTTAGGCAGTTTTTGCAATTTGTCAGAATCTGCAGAATCTGTCCTCATTTATCATGAAAACATCTGTGGATGAACAGAACCATTTAGTATCTTCCCAAGTAGCTATACAAATGTCCAGTTTGGATCACAACACATTCATTCAACTATAGCAAAAACTGATAAATTTTTTGGATGAGTTACCATTATTTGTACCAATTGAGTTGCCTAATTAATTGACATTGTAGAACTCATTTTTTATCTATGATCTTAGAGTTGACAAGCTCATTCTTGGTTTACCCAGAATACTTTTTTCTTCATTTTCTCAAAAAGGAAAAATCCACAGACAAAAAAAAAAAAGAAAAAAAAATGGTTTTAATATATTCTTCAAATTAATGTTTTAAAAATATAATTATAAAGCTATAAAAGAAAGCAAGGAAATAATTTTTATTTATCTGCATACCACTTCTGATGGAAAAATTTGTTTATTTCATTTTAGTAAATACATTTACGCTTTTAGTACCAGAAAAGCATAAAACTGTGTGTTGTGTACAGGCAGATCTTGGTACAAATGCAACCCTATGGTCAATTGAGGTCTGAATAATGTAAAGGACTCTGAGTGGTAGGAGGAAGGGAAAGATTTGACAATGAGTTGTGTCATGTTAGCCTGTAGTCTCCATGGGGGCTCTGTAACCAATCTTTTCTGGGGTATATTTTAGTGAGTTTCTTCTGAAGTAGAATGAAGCATTCAGCACTTCAGGAGACACAGACGGATTAAAGAAAAGTAGGATATGACAACTCAGAGTGAAAAGAAAGAAAATTCACCATGGCAGCTCTTTCATTATTTAACATATTCTTGAATTGCTTTACATCAGGAGGTCTTTCCAAATGGTCATAGTTGATGCTAAAATTTGTAAAATAGGTCTTCATTAACTCCCATCACTTTGATTCTGATAATTATTCAGAAAGCAGCCAACAAGTAATGGTCCCTTTTTGAGGACATCCATATTCAATGACCAACTTGCTTTACTGAGGTATAAGGACTAGGAGGAAATGAGGGAGATAGAATCAGAACTCTTTTTGAGTCAATTTTTGAGGAATCCATCCCAACACTCCACAATACTGTATGACTGGTGATGGCCAGGAACATGGAATAAATACCTTGACTGTAAGCCTGTAACTATGTAATGAAATATCAGACTAAAAATAGTCTATAAAGCAACACCATGACAAAAATTAGTTTTAAGGGCTATGATGGTATAGCCAGAACAGTTAGTACCAGAAAAGCATAAAACTGTGTGTTGTGTACAGGCATATCTTGGTACAAAGGCAACCCTATGGTCAATTGAGATCAGAATAATGTAAAGGACTCTGAGTGGTAGGAGGAAGGGAAAGATTTGACAATGAGTTGTGTCATGTTAGCCTGTAGTCTCCATGGGGGCTCTGTAACCAATCTTTTCTGGGGTATATTTTAGTGAGTTTCTTCTGAAGTAGAATGAAGCATTCAGCACTTCAGGAGACACAGAGGGATTAAAGAAAAGTAGGATATGACAACTCAGAGTGAAAAGAAAGAAAATTCACCATGGCAGCTCTTTCATTATTTAACATATTCTTGAATTGCTTTACATCAGGAGGTCTTTTGGCACATAATGCAAATCAGTAGCAGTGGAGGAATCTGAAATCCCAAAATCAAACCCACAGTTAGGATTACTTCAAGTGGGGTGATTTTCCAAAGTACAAAGAGGCATCTTAAGAATGCAGCATCATAACCCAGAGTCATTTAATGGCGTTTGTGTGACCCAACTATGGATTTATGTTCAGCAATTATGACTTAATAGTATAAAAATATTTAAAATGCAGACTAACAAGGCTATTTCTGGTTAATAATTGAAAATTGTGAACATATTTATACTGTAAAGTGCTTATATTGTAAAAATATAATAGTCTATATAATATAGTGATACAATTGTATCTTTTTAAGTTAAAAATATATAAAGAATGACAGCAAATAATGCATTCATGGAGGGAAAGGAAAGGGTGAGACAAGCACGGCATTGATAAAAAGAGAAAATAACTTAAAAATAAGAGCATAACAGAGGACCCATTTGCTAATCCTTAATATGGAACATGACCTATCACATAAGCAATAAAAAGCAGGAAGGCCAATCGTTCTTCACATAATGACACAACACTAATATTAATTTACTTCTTCCCATTCCCATTTCACTGATAAGAATGTCTAGGGGAA
>NW_007727241.1:0-4332 GCF_000696425.1 Galeopterus variegatus
GCCTGGAGCCTGGACGCAAGTATAAGATGCACCTGTACGGCATCCACAAGGGGCAGCGCATGGGTCCCGTGTTCACCGTGGGAGTGACAGGTGAGTGAATGTGGGGTGGAGCAGGGGAAAAATAGGACCCTAGATTTCCCTTTTATACCGGCCTTGTGAAAACACGAGGTCCTCACTAGCAGTGCTTCTTTGCATGTCCAAGTGCCTGGTGATCTTGTTAAAAGGCAGATTTGTATTGGCAGTTGGGACTGGGGCCAGAGTGCATTTCTGACTTAATCTTCCTGATGCTGACGCTGTTGTTCCATGTGCAACCCTTGAGTTTCAAAGCTTGTCACAACAGAAGAATTCGACACTTTAAAAAAACTTGTTGAAGAGAATTCTATTTGTATCCCTGATTCCTCGCAGAGCTCACTCTCTGTGGATTTGAGCAGGGGNGGCTCCTCCTGGGCATGTTTGGTAGCTGTCAGCCCAGCAGGACCACCCAGCCCCAGTATGGGCTTGTCCAAACTGACCTCTGGGCCCCCAGTCATGGCCACAGCTCGTCTTTCTCCCGAAGACCCCATGACATCCCCAGAAACCCTGCCTCATTCTCTCTCTCTCCTCCTCAGCTGCAGAAGAAGAGACACCCACCCTCACAGAGGTAGACGAGACCCCCAGCCCCACAGAGCCCAGCACAGAGGCCCCAGAGCCCCCTGAGGAGCTACTTCTGGGGAAACTGACAGTGACAGGATCGTCCCCAGACTCTCTGAGCCTCTCCTGGACCATCCTCCAGGGCCACTTTGACTCCTTCACTGTCCAGTACAAGGACAGGGACGGGCGGCCCCAGGTGGTGCGTGTCAGGGGTGAGGAGAGTGAGGTCACCGTGGGGGGCCTGGAGCCTGAGCATAAGTACAAGATGCACCTGTATGGCCTTCACGAGGGGCGACGAGTGGGCCCAGTGTCTGCCGTTGGCATGACCGGTGAGTGTGAAAGGTCGTGGGGCGGTGGGGGAAGACGTCCCTGGAGGATTTCTTTTTTCTACCAGCTTCTGAAAACACAAATATTCTCAACAACAGTGCTTCTCTTGCATGTGTGATGCCTGGAGACTTTTGTTAAAAAGGCAGATTCAGATTTGGCAGGTTTGGACAGGGCCTGGATATTTCACATTTCTAACAACATTTTTTTGATGTTGTTGCTACTGGTCCATGGACCACACTTTTTTTGTTGTTTGTTTCTTGTTGTGATAAATTATACTGTATTTGTCCATTTCTGTTGCTTATAACAGAATACCTGAAATGGGGTAATTTATGAAGAAATGAAATTTATTTGTTACAATTCAGAGGCTGGGAAGTCCATGGTCCACGATGCACATCTAGTGAGGGCCTTCTGGGTGGGAACTCTCTACAGGGTTCTGTGACAACTAGGGTGTCATATGGCGAGAATTGGGCTGAGCAAGAGAGCTAAACTTCTCACTTGCTGTCCTTTTAATACCATCAGATTCATGCTCATTACTCCTTGAATGTATCAACCCATTCATGAGGGCACAGTCCTCACAATCTAATCACCTCTTTTTTTTTAATTGAAGTGTATTGATTATACATATTTTGGGGGTACAGAGTTGAATATCAATACACGTATACAATGTATGATGATCAAATCAGAGTAATTAGGATATTCACAAGTACAAAACTTAATCATTTCTTTATGACGAGGACATTCAATGTCCTCTCTTCTGGCCATTTGATAATATGCAGTAAGTTATTGTTAATTATAGATGCCTAGCTCAATGGTACACCAGTAGAACTTGTTTTTCCTATCTAGCTATTTTGTCTAAACACCTCTAAAGGCGCCACCTCTCAAATACAATAATTGGATTTCCCACCCTCTTATCACTGTTATAATGGAGATCAAGTTTCCAACATATGAACTCTTGGGGGACACATTTGACCCACAGCATTCCTCCCCTGTCTGCTAAAGTTCATGTCTTTCTCACAGGAAAATACATTTATTACATTCTCACAGTCTTAACTTGTTTCAGCCCAGAAGTCCAGTGTCTCATCTGTGAAATAAAACAGGTTATCTACTTCCAAGATACAATTGTGGAACTAGCATAGGGTACATATTCCCATTCAAAAAGGGAGAAATAGGCCAAAAGAAAGGGGTAACAGGTCCTAAGCATGTCTGAAACCCAGCAGGGCAGGCATTAAATCTTAAAACTGGAGAATAATCTCCTTTGACTTCATGTTCTGCATCTTCTGCACACGAGCAGGAGGGTTGGGCTTCCAAGTCCTTGGCAGTGTCTTTCCTGGGCTCAGCCTATGCTTCAGCACTCCCAGGCTGGCATTTCACACCGGTAGCTTTACAGTTCTGGAGCCTCAGTGGTGGTCCTGCTCCCATGGTTCCACTAGGCATGGCCCTGATGGGATTTCTCTGCTGCAACTTCGACCCCACATTTCTGCTCGGCATTGCTCTAGTGAAGGCTCTCTGTGGTGACTCCAACCCTGCAACAGATCCCTTCCAGGGTCCCAGGTTTTTCCATACATCCTTTGAAATTAGGGCAAAGGATGCCATGCCTCCACAGCTCTGGCATTCTGTGAGCCTGCAGACTTAACACCACGGGGACGCTGCCAAGGTTTCCAGATTGTATCTTCCAAAGCAGCAGGTCCATCAGGACCTGGGGCCAACTTAGCTACAGCTGGGGCTGCTGGGGTGCAGGGGGCAGTATCCTGAGGCGGCCCTAGGCAGCAAGCCCACGGAGGGTGCCTCGGGCCTGTTCCCCAAAACTATTCTGTCTCCTTGCGCTTCTGGGTCTGTGATGGGAGGGACAGCCTTGAAAATCTCTGAAATGCCTTCGGGGACTTTCCATTCTCTTGATGATTCCTTCTTTCTGTACTAATTTCCTTCTTTTCCTCTTCCAAAAACACTCTGTTTTCCTCTCCCAAGGACACTTTTTCGCTCTTACTTTGCTAGGCTGAGAGTTTTCTAATTTTTTATTCTCTGCTTCTCTTTTAATTTTAAATTCCAGTTATACGCCATGCCTTTGCTGCCATAACTCAGTGTAGGATGTTGTAAGTAGCCATGCAGCTGCCTGAATGCTTTGTTGCTTAGAAATTTCATTCACTATATACCCTGTTCATCTCTTTTAAGTTCCACATTCTATAAAACTTTTGGGCATAAAAAGAATGCAGTCAAGTTCGTTGCAACTGTATAACAAGGGTAAGTTTCCAATAAGCTCTTCCTTATTTCCATCTGATACCTGCTTAGGATGGCCTTTACCGTCCATATTTCTTTTTTTGTTTGTTTTTGTTTTTTTCATTTTGTTCGTTTGATTGTTTTTGGCAGCTGGCCAGTACAGGGATCTGAACCCTTGACCGTGGTGTTATAACACTGCTCTCTAACCCGCTGAGCTTCCTGACCAGCCCCTGTCCATATTTCTATCACCATTCTGATCACCACTACTTAACCAATCTCTAAGACCTTCCAAACTTTCCCTGGACTTCTAAGCCCTCACCAGAATCTAAGCTTTTCTTAGCCTGCTCATCCAAATTCTTCCAGCCTTTGCCCCTTGCCCAGTTCCAAAGTTGCTTCCACGTTTTCAGGTATTCATTATAAGCAACACCCCATTTCTCGGTACCAATTTTCTATATTAGTCTGTTTCCATTGCTTATAACAAAATCTCTAAAACTGGGTAATGAAATGAAATTTATTTCTTACAGTTTTGGAGGTTGGGAAGGCTACCATCCAGGGGGCACATCTGGTGAAGGCCTGAGGGTCCTGAGGCAACCAGGGTGTCATATGGCAAGAATGGGCTGAGGAAGAGAGCGAACCTCACTTGCTCTTCTTTCAAAGCCATCAGAACCATGCCTGTTACTCCATGAACGGATTAGTCCATCATACAAGGGCGAGTCCTCACAATCTAATCACACCTTAAACACCCCACCTTTCAAATACCACACTTGGGATTTCCCACCCTGTTATTATGAAGATCAAGTTTCCAACACATGAATTTTTGGGGGACACATTTGACCCCTTGCATACATATCACATAAAATTTACCATTATAAACTTTTTTTTTTTTTTTTTTTTTGGTATCTAGCTGGTTACGGGGATCTGAACCCGTGACCCTGGTGTTGTAACACCATGCTCTGACCAACTGAGCTAACTGGCCAGCCTCATTTTAACCACTTTCATTAAGCACATTTGCATTGTTGTGCGACCATCACCACCATGCATCTTCACAACTCTTTTCATCCTGCAAAACCAGGTTCTGTACCCATTAAATAATATATTCCCATTTTTCCCCTCCTATGCAACCCTGGCAACCAGCATTCTACTTTCTGTGTCTATGGATTT
>NW_007727241.1:4936-7304 GCF_000696425.1 Galeopterus variegatus
GGGGGCAACACCGAGGGTTGCGATCCCGTTGCCGGTCACGAAAAAAAGACAAAAAGACAAATACCACACTTGGATTTCCCACCCTGTTATTATGAAGATCAAGTTTCCAACACATGAATTTTGGGGGGACACATTTGACCCCTCACATACATATCACATAAAATTTACCATTATAAACTTTTTTTTTTTTTTTTTTTTGGTATCTAGCTGGTTACGGGGATCTGAACCCGTGACCTTGGTGTTGTAACACCATGCTCTGACCAACTGAGCTAACTGGCCAGCCTCATTTTAACCACTTTCATTAAGCACATTTGCATTGTTGTGCAACCGTCACCACCATGCATCTTCACAACTCTTTTCATCCTGCAAAACCAGGCTCTGTACCCATTAAATAATATATTCCCATTTTTCCCCTCCTATGCAACCCTGGCAACCAGCATTCTACTTTCTGTGTCTATGGATTTGATTACTCTAGGTACCTCATATAAGTGGAATGGTATATTATTTGTACACTGTGCCTGGCTTATTTCACTCAGCACAATGTCCTCAAGGTTCATTCATGTTGGAGCCAGTGTCACTAATTCCTTCCTTCTTAAGGAGGAATAACATTCCATTTTATGTATGTGCCACATTTTGCTTATTTCATTCACCTATCAAAGGACATATAGATTGCTACTTCCTTTTGGCTATTGTGAATAATGCTGCCATGAATATTCGTGTACAAAGCCCCTACCACATTTGTGTAGCAAAGCTCCTCCCAGCAATGGATTTGGAATCTCTTCTAGAACTTGTTGAAGTGAATTTCACTAGCATTCAGGAATCCTCACAGAAAGTAGGACTACAGTGAAGATTCTTTTCCCACCACTTTTACCCAAATGGTATCCCACCTCTCCTGATGGGGCTCATGGGGGTGGGGAGACAGGCTGTGAACTGGTACCCAGGGGACAGCTGTGACCTGAGGTTGGGCACGGCTTAGCTTTATTTATTTATTTGTTTGTTTGTTTATTTATTTTAATTTATTATTATTATTATTTTAACTTTATTGAATCAAAATCAATTATACATATTTTGAGGGTTGAACATTGAGAAATGTTGATCAAGTCAATATTACTAGCATATATAGTTACAAATCGTAATTATTCTTTATACCCCTTGTCCAGTCTCTCCCCATTATCCTCTCTCTCCCCTCTCCCCTCTCCCCACTCTAATTACCCTAGATTTCTTCTCTCCTTCTGAAAGAATAACGGTTACTCTGTTAATTTGTTGCCTAGATGATCTGTCCAATGCTGAGAGGTGTGATCAGGTCCCCCAATGTTATCGTATTCTGTCACTCTGGAATGGGCTTTGTGGAGAGAGACATCCTCTTCTTTTCTGTTTCTCTGCTGGTGATTCTCCTTGTGTGAATGCACTCCAGTGGTTGAAGGACTATCTCCGTGGTGATTGTGGTGTCTAGCTGCTTTCACGGCAGCCATGGTTATTGTGGAGGCTGTGGTGGGGCACCCACATGGAGGTGGTTTTTGGTGTGCTCCTTGGTGCCAGTGGTGTGCCTGGTTGTGGGGAGTGTGTGGTCCCCTTCTCCATGCCTCTGGTTACCGGGTGGGCCCCAAGGCACTGGCGCAGTGTGCCTGGTTGTGGGAGGGGGATCTGGTCTCTTTCTCCATGCCCTCAGTCCCCGGGTGGGCCCTGAGGTGCTGGTGAGGCATGCCTGGTTGTGGGAGGGGTGTCCGGTCCCCTTCTCCATGCCTCAGGTCCCTGGGTAGGCCCTGAGGTGCTGGTGTGGTGTTCCTGGTTGTGGGAGGAGGGTCCAGTCCCTGGATCCATGCCCTGGGTCCCTGGGCAGAACCTGAGGAACTGGCATAGTGTGCCTGGTTGTTGGAGGGGGGTCTTTCTCCATGCCCCAGGTCCCCGGGTGGGCCCCGAGGCACTGGTACAGTGTGCCTGGCTGTGGGAGACGGATCCAGTCTGCTTCTCCATGCCTCGGGTCCCCGGGCAGGCCCCAAGGTGCTGGTGTGGTTTGCCTGAATGTGGGAGTGGGGTCCAGTGTGGATAGCTTTAGAAAGAAGAAGATCATGTCAGATCAACGTCAAGCAATGCAAACAGCAGGAGCTAGAAACAGCTGGGCATTTGGGAGGAACTGAGAGATTCTGTGTGATCTCCTTTGTGCTGGGGAGAGAGTCCTGATGTGTGTGGAGGGGTGGGGGTAGCTCAGGGAGCCTGTGGCTCCTCCCAGGGAGGAGGGGGGTGGCCGCACAGTTCTGTGCTGATGACTGGCACCGTCACATGTGTGTGTATGAAGCTCATTCTGGCTACTGAGTGAGGATGGAGGCTTGGGGTGGGTGGGCTGAACCTGGAGGCAGAGAGAGCAGTA
>NW_007727241.1:8107-9204 GCF_000696425.1 Galeopterus variegatus
TACTGAGTGAGGATGGAGGCTTGGGGTGGGTGGGCTGAACCTGGAGGCAGAGAGAGCAGTAGGGAGGCAGTAACCCAGGGGACAGGTGACAAAGGCCCCCCTCATCAGGGTGCTGGGGCTGGAGGCATGGGGAGCGAAGGCATCCAGGAGGAACATATGGAAGAGAGTCTGATGGCAGCTGGTGAGATGGGTCCAGGAACCCTCACCAGCGTCTGGCTTGGGAGGGTGATCTGAACTTGCCTGGGAGCAAAGACACGAACCAACTGAGAGACCCGGTGGAGACAGGCCCAGGGTGCAGTGGCCGTGTGGGCTGTGCTCAGAGAGAGGCGGGTGCTGGAGGAGAGGGAGACGTCATGTGGGTGTTGGTGGGTGGTGGGCGAGGGCAGCGGGAGCAGGGTAAGGTGATAGGAGTGGCGACGTTGAAGGGACCTGGAAGAAGAGAGGCCGGAGAGCCCCGGTGGACGGCATCATTCTGTTCCTCATTACGGGGTTCTTTGCAATACACCCCTTTATGTGCTGAGCCGAGGACTGAAGAAGCTCACCTGTCCCCGTATGTGTCTGTCCAGCTCCAGAGGATGAGGCTATGACCACCCAATTGTCTCCCATGACGACCCCTGAGCCTCCCCTCAAGCCACGCCTGGGGGAGCTGACTGTGACAGATGCCACCTCCGACTCCCTGAGCCTCTCCTGGGTGGTCCCCGAGGGCCAGTTTGACCACTTCCTGGTCCAGTACCGGAATGGGGACGGGCAGCCCAAGGCGATGCGAGTGCCGGGGCACGAGGACAGGGTCACCGTCTCTGGCCTGGAGCCGGACCACAAGTACAAGATGAACCTGTATGGCTTCCATGGAGGCCAGCGCATGGGCCCCGTCTCTGCCATCGGGGTGACGGGTGAGTGGATGGGGGAGCCCCAGGGTGGGACCCAGTGGGAGGGTCACCCTCATGCTCTTTGGGGACGACTGAGCAGGGGATGGTTCAGAGATCTTGGTCAGTACCACAGACCCGCTTGTGGCTGAGGCTGTGGCTCCCTTTGTCCGTCCTCTGTGCTTGACCGTGGCTCCTCCTGGGCATGTTTGGTAGCTGTCAGCCCAGCAGGAC
>NW_007727241.1:9721-27134 GCF_000696425.1 Galeopterus variegatus
GTGGGAGGGTCACCCTCATGCTCTTTGGGGACGACTGAGCAGGGGATGGTTCAGAGATCTTAGTCAGTACCACAGACCTGCTTGTGGCTGAGGCTGTGGCTCCCTTTGTCCGTCCTCTGTGCTTGACCGTGGCTCCTCCTGGGCAGTCAGGGGTCATGGAGAGCTGTGCTGTAGTGGTGGCTACCCTGGGAGCCCATAGCTGACCCTGGAGCTTGGGCATGTTTGGTAGCTGTCAGCCCAGCAGGACCACCGAGCCCCAAATGGGCTTGTGTGAACTAACTTCAGGGTCTCTAGTCATGGTCAAGGCTGGTCCATCCTTCTCTCCAAGACCCCAGGACATCCCCAGGCACCTTGCCTCACCCTCTCTGTCTCTCTTCCTCAGCTGCAGAAGAAGAGGCCCCCACCCCAACAGAGGTGGATGAGACCCCCAGCCCCACAGAACCCAGCACGGAGGCCCCGGAACCCCCTGAGGAGCCACTCCTGGGGGAGCTGGCAGTGACAGAATCGTCCCCAGACTCACTGAGCCTCTCCTGGACTGTCCCCCAGGGCCGCTTTGACTCTTTCACTGTCCAGTACAAGGACAGGGACGGGCGGCCCCAGGTGGTGCATGTTGGGGGCGAGGAGAGTGAGGTCACCGTGGGGGGCCTGGAGCCTGGGCGCAAGTACAAGATGCACCTGTACGGCCTCCACGAGGGGCGGCGCGTGGGCCCTGTGTCCACCATTGGCATGACCAGTGAGTTTCTCTCTATTGCTCTCTTGTTTTTCCCTTTGGATCTCAGCTACTCTTAGCAATGGGCCTGTAGATTCCCGCCTCTTTTTCTCAAATGTTGCTAACAGTGTTGCCTCATCCTTGAATTGAGTGAGGATCAGTGGAGACTTCGTTTGGCTTCAGAAGGGCATGTAGTCTGTGCCCCATAAAGCCTAGCTTCCCTGCTCACGTGTTGATTCAGAACCTCCAGGTTTCCCAGTTGTGCATTTGCTGCTGGCTTTCTTCCCGGGCACAGCAGTGGCTTGGAGCATGCTCTAGAATCAGGCTGCCTTGTTCTGACTCTGCCTGCAAATGTACTAACTGTGCAATTTTGCAAGTATTTCTAATCCTCTCTATGCCTCAGATCCTTGCTCAATAGGGGTGATAATAATAATAACACCCACTTCCTATGCTTTGCAGGGTTAAATGCGCCACAGTTTGTGAACTGCTTACAGCCATGCCTGGCACATAGGAAGTGCTTCGTAAGAGGTTGCTATACAATGTTTGTTTCACAGCCTGGGGAATGCACTTGCTGACCCCTCACTCCTCTGCTCTGTTCCAGGCTTCCTGCCCACAGAGCCCCCTGTGGAGCCCCGCTTGGGCGAGCTGGCTGTGGCAGCAGTGACCTCAGACACAGTGCGTCTCTCGTGGACAGTGGCTCAGGGCACCTTCGACTCCTTCCTGGTCCAGTACAGAGATGGGCAGGGGCAGCTTCAGGCAGTGCCCGTGAGCACAGACCTCCGTGAGGTCACAGTCTCGGGTCTGGGCCCTGCCCGCAAGTATAAGTTCCTACTCTTTGGACTCCGGGATGGGAAGCGCCATGGCCCAGTCTCTGTGGATGCAAAGACTGGTGAGTGGGGCTGGAGGCCTCTTTCCGCCTGGGAAACCCCTGGCCATCCTTCGCCCCCTTGTGGTGACAGTTGGAATTTTATGTTTATGTGCACATTCCAGGCCTCGGGGCCTCAGGACCCATTTGTTTATTTATTGGATCCAGTGACATGCATGCCCTGACCTCTCCTTTTCCCCTCACTCCCATCTTTTTCCCTACTCTGCCTCCATCCCAAAGGACACTTGCTTTCTTGCCTGGCTTCTCTTTTATCCCTACTCCTGGTCCAGTCACCCCCTCCCAGCTCCCCAGGCCAGCTCACAGAGCCAGGGCGCCCTGAGGAAGCTCAAGGGTCTCTGCTGCCATGAGCTTTCTGTCACTCTTAATGCACCTCATTCTGTTTTGCAGTCCCAGACACAAAACCCTCTCCCCACCTGGGGGAGCTGACAGTGACTGATGTGACCCCTGACTCCGTGGACCTCTTGTGGACAGTCCTTGAGGGCGAATTTGACTCCTTCGTGATCCAGTACAAGGACAGGGACGGGCAGCCCCAGGTGGTGCCGGTGGCTGCAGACCAGCGGGAAGTCACCATCCCCAGCCTGGCGCCCAATAGGAAATACAAGTTCCTGCTCTATGGTCTGGCGGGCAGGAAGCGGCTGGGCCCAGTCTCTGCTGATGGCACCACGGGTGAGCCCAGCCCTGCCTCCCACCTTTTCCAGAGCTGCCCCTTATCTAGCCCCGGGAGCCGGCCCCATGGCCTTTCCACAAAATTTATTCTGGCTTCAGCCTTGGCATGACAATCATAACAGCAAAAGCAAGTTGCTGCTGTGTGCCAGGCACAGCTGTGAGCATTTTATACATATTGTTTCCTTTGTTCACTGATGGCCAGTGAAGTATAAAGGGCCCAGACTTTGCGACAGGCAGACCTGTGTCCCCATTCCTGTCCAGTCCTTGCCAGCTATGTGACCATGGACAAGTCCCCTTGCCCCTGAACCTTGGTTTCCTCACTTGCATAATGGTTCTGAGTAATGCTCACGGGCACTCAGTCATTGTTCCCATCCTGCTCCCTCTGTCCCAACTCGGAGGCAAGAGGTGGAAAATAAGAGAGGGCTTGGCTGCAAGAAGACTGTGGAAAAATCCGGTGTCACTGTGCCCATGACTCAGTCCCCTGAGGAAGGGGTGGGGTGGGTCACTGACCCTTACCCCACACCCAGGACCATGAGTCACCGTGTCCAGAGGACGGAGCAGCCGGCCAGTTGGGGCCCCAAACCCTCACTGTGGAGAGTGGGTACGGGCTTTCCCTCCGGCCTGCATCCTTCAACACCCACCCCACCTGGGCAAGTGTCTTCTCTGCTCTGCTCTTAATTCTCCCAGCTCTGCCCCCAGCTCCTCCCTCCGCCCCACATGGCTGCCCTGGTCTCGTGGTGTTAGTGCAGGGCCAAAGACACAGGTGGCAGGGATGGCCCAGGCTGAGGGCCATGAAGGGAGGTCATGGGAGCCCATGAGGGGGCTGGGTGCCCAACCTGGCTCTCACCAGCAGTGTCTCCTGACTACCCAGACACCCCCTGCAAGTCCCTCTCAGCTCTGGGGCTGGGGTTCAGAGGAAACTAAGGCCTTCTCTGAATAACCAGCCACCCCTCTCTTGGGAGATAATCTTTTACGTATTTACTGCACCCTTGTTCACAGCAGGGGGCAGGAAGGAGTTTGGGCAGTGGCCTCCAGAGGAGACAGGGCTGCTTTCCCTCATTCCTGTGTGACAGGATCAGAGCAGGCTTGTCTGTCTCCTCAGGTGGCTGTCCCTGCAGCCACACTTCAGGGACCCTTCTCCAGACCCTCACACCTCCCCAAAATTGCCAGGGCTGAGGTAAAGGCACCTCTTGACTAAGTTTCTCCCCTCTCTCTGTATAGCTCCCCTGGAGAAGGAGCCGCAGCCCCCACCCCGCCTCGGGAAACTGACAGTGACTGGCGAGACCTCAGACTCCGTGCACCTGTCATGGATGGTGGCCCAGGGCCCCTTTGACTCCTTTGTGGTCCAGTACAGGGACAGGGACGGGCAGCCCCAGGCAGTGCCTGTGACCGCAGACCAGCATGAGGTCACCATAGTGGGCCTGGAGCCTGGAAGGAAATACAAGTTTCTGCTCTATGGGCTCCTGGGAGGGAAGCGCCTGGGCCCTGTCTCCATCCTGGGAGTGACAGGTGAGGCTGTCCTGCTTGGTTCTAGCAAGGTGGACTGAGGGGTTTCCTTGTGCCTCTGGGCTGAAGACAAAGGGACTGGCTGGAGTAGGCAGGTGGGAAGAGAGGGCCCTGGCCAGGGCCCAGGAGGAAGGAAGAGTTTGCAGTGGTGTCACCTTTGACACTGATCATGGTCTTGGTCAAAAGAAGAAGCCAGCCTGGCCGGTTAGCTCAGTTGGTTAGAGTATGGTATTATAACACCAGGGCCAAAGGTTTGGATTCCTGTACCAGCCAGGCCAGCCACCAAAGAAAAAAAGCAGAAGCCAGGACAGGTGGGACGGAGGCCTGGTAGTGCCTCCCTCATCTCGACCCCCACTCTCTGCCCCATTGCTGCAGCTCTCCCCCCATTACTTCGTGGGGGAAGCTGCTACCCCCAGCAGGGTGGCCTTGCCCAGACAGGGGCAGACCTCCCTACCATAGATGAGTCAGGAGCATTTCTCAAATGGAAAATCACTGGAAATCAAAACAGGTGGGGACACAGAAACCAATAAAAGTGGCTGCATTTATGAAGCAGGCTCCTCTTCCAGAGGTTTCTGACGCCCATCTCAGGTCAGCTGACCAGGGGCACATGGGCCCGAAACAGCTGGTGTGATTTGCCCCTCACATTCACTGGCCACTTCCACCCTCAGCTTTTCAGAAGGGAGCACCATGTGCCCTGAGCTGAGCAAGTGCCCAGGCTGTCAGCACAGGCGTCTTGGGTGGGGCAGAGCCTTTGCGGACCTCTAGCAGTGGGGCCCGATGGGACACTGGGTGCAGAAGGGAAAACAAATACCTGACTCAGACAAGCCCAGGAGCCCACAGGGAGCAGTGGGTCCATAGCAGCTTCCTGAGCTGGAGACAGGCCATAGTGTTGGGGCTCAGAGGCCCCATGGGTGGCAGGAGTCAGTGCCAAAGCAGGGATGTGGCAGATTGTAGAGATGAAAGATGTTAGAGGAGCCTCGGTCCCTCCCGTCTCTCCAGCTGGCTACCATGGCCAGGACCTGTAAAGTCTCCACTTCAGCCTGGGCCAGCCCTGGGACCCCTCACTGGGAGCAGGGTGGAAAGGGGAAGGCCCTAGGCACCCACCACTCAGCTTTTCCCTCGGGCTTCTCCCACACAGCCCCAGAAGAGGACACGCCAGCCACAGACACCCCCGAGCCCCCTGAAGAGCCCAGGTTAGGGATGCTGACAGTGACTGACACAAGCCCAGACTCCCTGCGCCTCTCGTGGAGTGTGGCCCGGGGCCCCTTTGACTCCTTCGTGGTCCAGTATCAGGACACAGATGGGCAGCCCCAGGCCTTGCTCGTGGATGGCGACCAGAACAAGGTCCTCATCTCAGGCCTGGAGCCCAGCACCTCCTACCAGTTCTTCCTCTACGGCCTCCATGAAGGGAAGCGCCTGGGACCCATCTCAGCTGAGAGCACCACAGGTACCACCAGGCCTTGCCCACCCCTAATCTGAGACTGAGATGGGTGAAAGGGGGTGCCCAAAATTGGGGAATATAGGGAAAGAGCATGAGAAAGGTACCAGGGAGGAAGGAAGGGGACTGTATCTGAGCAGCCCTGGGCTCTGCTCAAACATGCTGCAGCTGTAGATGCTTCTGCAGGGATGCAAGCCCCTCACTAGCTCCATTTTACAGATGGGGAAACAAGGTCCATGGTGGGGCGGTGGAAGGGCCCTGCCCCAGGCCACTGAGCTGGTGTGCCCTGTCTCCAAACCCTTCTCTCCTCCCTACTCCATGCAGGGCCAGCTCCTGCTGGTCAGACCCCAGGGGAGCCAGGGCCCCGCCTGTCCCAGCTGTTGGTGACTGACGTGACCACCAGTTCGCTGCGGCTCAACTGGGAGGCTCCGCTCGGGGCCTTCGACTCCTTCTTGCTGCGCTTTGGGGTCCCGTCACCAAGCAGTCTGGAGCCATATCCACGTCCTCTGCTGCAGCGGGAACTGACTGTGCCTGGGACACGGCACTCGGCTGTGCTCCGGGACCTGCGTCCAGGGACCCTGTACAGCCTGACGCTGTATGGGCTGCGTGGGCCCCACAAGGCCGACAGCATCCAGGGCACTGCCCGTACCCTCAGCCCAGGCAAGGCCCCACGCTGCCCCAAAGGGGGGGTGGTGGAAAGGGGGTGGTGAGCATGTCTGGAGCCAGTGGGCCCAGGGAGAAGGAGAGGTGCCCTGCACTCACCACGACTCCTTGCCCTCCTCCCCAGTTCTGGAGAGCCCCCGTGACCTCCAGTTCAGCGAAATCAGGGAGACCTCAGCCAAGGTCAACTGGGTGCCCCCACCATCCAGGGTGGACAGCTTCAAAGTTTCCTACCAGCTGGCAGATGGAGGTGACACCGTTTTGCCCATGTCCTTGTTTGCTCTCATTCCTCCTGCCCCTGCACTCTGCCCACCCTCCAGCTGCTCTCAGGGGTGCTGGGTAACCTCCCAACCACCGACATGATTTCAGGGGAGCCACAGAGCGTGCAGGTGGACGGCCGGGCCCAGACCCAGAAGCTCCAGGGGCTGATCCCGGGCGCTCGCTACGAGGTGACTGTGGTCTCCGTCCGCAGCTTTGAGGAGAGTGAGCCGCTCACAGGCTTCCTTACCACAGGTGAGCGGACTGGGACCCAGGGAAAGAGCTAGGGGGATGAGAAATTGAGAGCATGGTGGAAGTTGAGTGAATTGGGGCGGGAGAAGATGCTGGAGGCTCCAGTTGGGGACGATAGGCCCAGTGAAGTTTGGGAAAGTAAGGGGCAGGGAGAACAGCCAGAGACACCTCTGAGCCCCTCCCCTTCTCCCAGTTCCTGATGGCCCCACCCAACTGCGTGCCCTGAACTTGACCGAGGGATCCGCCCTGCTGCACTGGAAGCCCCCCCAGAACCCTGTGGACACATATGATGTCCAGGTCACAGCCCCCAGAGGTGAGCATGACTGAGGCCTCTGGAGGGGAGTTGTTCGGGGTGGGCAGGGCAGGGGCAGGCTGGACACTGGCAGGGCATGGAGGGGCAGAAGCTGACACCCACCCCTGCTCCCAGCCCCGCCTCTGCAGGCTGCAGCCCCCGGCAGCGCTGTGGACTACGCGCTGCACGGCCTTGTGCTCCACACCAACTACACTGCGACCGTGCGTGGCCTTCGGGGCCCCAACATCACCTCCCCAGCCAGCATTACCTTCACCACGGGTACAGCCTGGGGTTGGGGGACAGGGGAGGGGAGGTGCGAGGGCACCAGGATGGGCTCATCCCCCTCTTCTCTTCCCACCTTCCTCTCCCAGGGTTAGAGGCTCCCCAGGACTTGGAGGCCAAGGAAGTGACCCCCCGCACGGCCCTGCTCACTTGGATTGAACCCGAAGTCCCACCCACAGGTTACCTGCTCAGCTTCGATACCCCTGGTGGACAGACCCAGGTGACCCCCCACCCCACTGGCCGACACCCCTCCCTGGGTTAATTCCAGGAGGTGCTGCCTCTGGATCTCCCAGCGCCTCCCTCTCCCCTGACCTGCCCCTTGTCTGTCCCACAGGAGATCCTGCTCCCAGGAGGGGTCACTTCTCACCAGCTCCTTGGCCTCTTTCCCTCCACCCCCTACAGTGCCCGGCTGCGGGCCATGTGGGGCGAGAGCTTCACTCCGCCTGTGTCCACCTCCTTCACCACTGGTACCGGGAGCAGGGGCCTGAGGTCGGGGGCTAGGTTGGCAGCAGGGATCTAAGGTTTGGATAAAGGACCAGCCCCTCACTCTCTTCTTCCTAGGTGGACTGCGGATCCCCTTCCCCCGGGACTGTGGGGAGGAGATGCAGAACGGGGCCAGCACCTCCAGGACCACCACCATCTTCCTCAACGGCAACCGCGAGAGGCCCCTGAACGTGTTTTGCGACATGGAGACTGATGGGGGTGGCTGGCTGGTGGGTGGCAGTGGGAAACCCAGGGGTCTGTGTAGGGCAGGGACAGCTGCCCAGGAGCCAGAGTCTCATGGTGCCCCCACCTGCTGCCCAGGTGTTCCAGCGCCGCATGGATGGCCAGACGGACTTCTGGAGGGACTGGGAGGACTATGCCCACGGTTTTGGGAACATCTCTGGGGAATTCTGGCTGGGTTAGTGCCCCACAGGGATTGAGGAACTTGGGAGGGGGTGGGGACCCCATGGACTCTAGATCCTGATGTGGGCATGTCTCCATCCCCAGGCAATGAGGCCCTGTACAGCCTGACGCAGGCTGGTGACTACTCCATGCGCGTAGACTTGCGGGCTGGGGACGAGGCTGTGTTCGCTCAGTATGACTCCTTCCGAGTAGACTCAGCTGCCGACTACTACCGCCTCCACCTCGAGGGCTACCACGGCACCGCAGGTAAGGGCGTGCTGTGGGCCAGGATGGTGGGTGGGCTGGGAGGGGAGGCCCTCACCGCTCCTTGCCACTCCCTGCCCAGGGGACTCCATGAGCTACCACAGTGGCAGTGTCTTTTCCGCTCGTGATCGAGATCCCAACAACTTGCTCATCTCCTGCGCTGTCTCCTACCGAGGGGCCTGGTGGTACAGGAACTGCCACTATGCCAACCTCAATGGGCTCTACGGGAGCACAGTGGACCACCAGGTGAGGGAGAAAGCTTCCAGCTGGAGGTGGTTGGGGCTCAGCCTGCCTGGGTTTGAACCTACAGTGTGACAGGACAAGTGAATGTGCCACTGAGTGCCTCAGGTCCCCATCTGTGAAATGGGACAATAATACCAACCTCACAGAGTTATCTTGAGGAAATGATTTATTGGACGGAAAGGGCCAGCTTGGGATTGAGCCTCAATCCTTTGCAGTTGAGGGTCACAGAGGGAGCAGGGAGGGGAGGTTGACTGATTTCTGGGAACCACCTCCTACAGAGTCAGGGATGAGAACAGATGGCAGGGCCAGCTGTGACTCTCTTGACCACCCTTTTCCAGGGAGTGAGCTGGTACCACTGGAAAGGCTTTGAGTTCTCGGTGCCCTTCACGGAAATGAAGCTGAGGCCAAGAAGCTATCGGCCCCCGGCTGGGGGAGGCTGAGTTGCTGCCCACCTCTCTCGCACCCCAGTATGACTGCCGAGCACTGAGGGGTCGCGCCAAGAAGATCCGGGGCCCCCTTCATCACCAGCCACCGGAGGAAGACTTCTCTGCCTGCGATCTCACAGCACCATGTTTACAGGGGGGAGGGGAGGGGTTGTATGGGAGCAATAAAGGAGAAACTGAGGCACGTGGCTGGCAGTGGTCCTACCCTGTCACTGGCACTGGCCCAGGCGCAGGGCCCCCATCCCCCGGGGCTGTAGCCGCACCTGAAAAGGCTGCATGTTGAGGGTGATGCCACAGTAGGGCTGGGGCTGCAGAGACGGCAGGGAACCCGCGGGTGGCAGCAGTGTGAAAGCCTGCAGCAGTCGGGCCAGCACCACAAAGAGCTCCAGGCGTGCCAGTGGCTCGCCCAGGCACACGCGTGCCCCACAGCCAAAGGCCAGTGCCCTAGGGCTCTTGCCTGGCTCCAGGAAGCGGTCTACAGGCAGATGGACAGGGCAGGATGGTGTCAGCAGCCAGCAGGACCAGTGCTCACCACCTCCACCTCTGCAAGGCACACCCTGGCCTCCCACCTACCAGGCCGGAACTCATGTGGCTGCTCCCAGACCGTCTCATCGAGGTGGGCGCCTTGGAGGTTGGGGATGACGACCATGCCCTTGGGGATGTCATAGCCCAAGATGCTGAGGGAGGGCAGAGTTAGAGGCTGGCCAGGACCTGCTCGGGCCTTCCTCACTCATCCCTAACCCTCGGGAGTCACCTGCTGAGCTGCATGGTACGGTGGGGCAAGGCCAAGGGCACAGCAGGCCGCAGGCGCAGCACCTCAGCGATGGTGGCGTTGAGCAATGGCAGCCGCGCACGGTCCTTGTATGAGACCTGGGAGCCTGAGACGCTGGGGCCCAGTTCGAGGTCTATCTCCTCCTGCAGTCGTCGCTGAATCTAGGAAGTGGGGGCAAGCCTGACATCCAGTGTCCAAGCCCTCCCCAGCTAACCACCAGCTTCCCAGCCTCCAGCCACTCCCTTAAGTCACCAGCGGAGCTTTTGTGCCAGCTGGGAGAAGCCTGCCCCCTCGTGGCAAACATGGCCTGAGTCAGGATGCAGTGCTTAGAGCAGAGCCAGCTGGGTTCCTGTGGCCCTGGCCAGGCTGCCAGGGAGGAGTCTTTTGCCTCCCCTCAGGGCGCACCTCAGGGTGGTGAAGCAAGAAAGCCACAGCCCAGGAGAGGGTGATCGCTGTGGTGTCAGTGCCACCGATGAAAAGGTCCACCAGAGCCATGTGCACATGCCCTTCAAGGAGCTGTCCCGGGCCCTCTGCCACTCTCAGATGCTCCACCTCTTGGAGCATGTAGTCCGTCATGTCCCTCCACTGTCCTGCCACCAGGCTGTCCTGTGGAAGGCAAGAGGATCTGGCTGAGTGCCTGTCTTGGGGATGGGGGGAGGGGGTGGCAGCAGGCCCAGAACTGGGGGGCTACTGATAACCTGCCTAGCAGCGGTGCTGGGGCAGCAGCACCCTTGGCTGTGGGTCCCACCTTGTGCTGCCTCAGCTGCTTCTCTACAATGTGGTCCCTGTTCTTCACAATCTGCTTCAGCCGCCAGAGACCTGGGTTGGGGAAGAACTGGGGCAGGAAGCAAGACAGTGTAGCTGCTACGAAGGAAGCCGGTTCCTCCACCTCCACCCTTTCTCCCAGGACCCAGCAGATTCTGGGCTCTACCTCCTCACCCTGAGAAAGGGAACAATGTCCAAAAGTTGGATGGACCAGTGGTCCCAGGTTTTCATCAAGTCCCGGACACAGTTGTGAAAGACACGTACCGTGGTGTCCTCCTGCTGGAAAAGGAGGGAATATTTTCAGTCAGGACCAGGAGAGGGTCATGGAGGGGCTGAGGGTTGGGCCCAAGGGGATGTGAGGGCAACCTTGACCTTGTCTCCAAAGGTGAGGTGGCAGATGATGCTGCAGGTGAGGAGAGAGAATTCCTTCTGGATGGCCACAGGGGCACCAGCCTGGGCTCTCATGCGCTGTGGAGAAGGAGCGTGAGCTGGGCGGGCCAGGCCACAGGGGCGCTGCTGGGAGACGTGAGCTGACCCGCAGCGAGCATGGGATCCCAGCCTCACCTCGCAGAACTCCTGGGTTAGCCGCTCCACCAGGGGCTCCATGAGATTGCGCATGCCCAGCAGCAGGGCCGAGCGGGTGAGTTTCTTGTGGGCCTTCCAGAGCAGGGAGTAGTCTCCTACTGACAGGTCTGGATAGTGCTGAGACACCAGCTTATCTGCAGGTGGGATTGAGGGGTGGAAGGTGGGAGCTGACCAAAGAAGCCAAGGCCTGACCTTTTGCCTCTCCCAACCCCTGCCTCTTCCCTCAAGAAATACCCCCAGCCCTTACAGGACAGTATATGGGGTCTGCCAGCAAAGTCCACCCACTTTCTGACCATGGCCTCCTCTATGGTCCTCTTGGAGTTCAGCACCACCACATCTAGGGGAGAGCCAACAGGGTGTCAGCAGGGGGAGGACTCCCCTGCCCTTCTATGGTGGGGCCAGGGAGGGAGATGGCTCTCACCTTGCAGCCCAAGGCGGAGCCTGTAGATAGGGCCGAGTTTCTGGGTCAGGCCAAGAAGATAGATGGGAAGGTTGGGCTGCAGCAGGTGCAGAAAACCTGGGGCGAGAGGCGGAAGGTGGAGATTCCTGAGCAACCACCATCCCCACAGCAGGCGGGCGCCCGCCAGCAGGGCCAGCAGCAGCAGCAGCCCAAGGAACAGCATGGCCAGAGACCTATGCAAAGGCCCTAGCACAGCCTCTTATAGCTCTTGAGCCCCAGCCATCCATCCTGCTGCTTTGGCTGTTTGGGGGCGTCCCTTGACCCCTACCCTCAGCTCCCTTCCCACCGACCATCCTGCCCACAGAGTGTCCCGCCCACAGAGTGGCACATTCCTGGAATGGCACCAGTCTCATTGGCCTTGGGGAGTCCACATTTCAAAGACTGACCATCCATCAAGAAAAAAGAAAGGGAATCGCAACCCTGACCTTTCTCCTACAGCCGGATCAGCTTTCTGGCTCCACGTCAGACATGTGGGCAAATGTGCCCCCCACCTGCCACCCACCCCTGGCCTGGACCTCCCCCTTTGCCAACCCACCTTTGACCACTTACTGATACAAAGTTTGTCTCAGAGAGAAAATGACAGTACCTGCCTAATACACCCTCCAGGATTGCCTGAAGGAGAAAATGAGGTGGAAGTGATTTGTGGGGAGTTTTTTTGGGCTTTCTCTAGACTTACAGATATGGTGACCATATGGCCTGGTTTGCCTGCATCATCTCAACATATATCCCTAATCCATGTGTACTTATTAATAAGGCGTCTTTCACTCTCAAAAGTACCCTGAAGACAAAGAATTCTATGGTCCCCCATTTTGGAGCACTTACCATGCACCAGACACTGTTCTAAGTGCTTTACCTGCATTAACTCAATCCTTCACAACCCCACTTTATGGATGAAGAAACTGAGGCAAGAGGCTGAGTGGCTTGCCCAAGAGCATAGCTAGAAAGCAGCAGAGCCAGGATTGAGGCCTGGCCATCTGACTGCAGAATCTGCACCCTTAGCCACTAGGAGCACCTCTCTTCTGCTGCAAGAAAAAGAGACCAACTTGAGTTGGCTTCAGATAAAAATAAGAATTGTTACACAAATTCAGGGGTATCTCAAAGAACCTAAGTACAGGAAAGCAGGGGAGGGGACCTCACTAGCCCTAGAAGGCCAGGGATAAGGAACAGAAAAAGCCCTGAAGGCAGGTAATTTCCTTGCTCTGTCGTTCCTCTCCTCTCTCTTTGCAGTCAGGTCTCTAGTGCGTCCAGGTACAGGCAGAACAGGACTGCCTTCATGGTCAGAGTCTGCAGGTTACAGGTCCAGCCCAGGGAGCGTGTGGATTCCTGGCACCACTGCGAATGCCCTCGTCAATCCAAAGTCCCCAGGAAGGAGCTCAATAGCCACAGCTGGATCTGGATCCAGCCCTACCTGGGAGCTGTAGCCATAAGGGGTGAGGGTGCCACCGGACCAAGTGACTATCAGGGACCACTTCTGTGGGCAAGGAAGCAGTTGAGGGGTCTGGGGAGAGGCAGGACTCAGAGTGAGGTCAGGGCTGCCTGGGAGCTGTATGAGAGGTTAGAGGTGACCTAAGGGCCACACCACCCCCAATCCCCCATCCCTGGCTCTGTTGACAGACCCAGTGCCCAGGGGGGTCTCTCTCCCCCTGGAACTTTACCCAGGGCACAGGCTGTGACATTGGAGAGCTGAGTCTAGATCCCGGCTGTGCCGCCCAGTAGCTTGACCAGTTAACTGCTGAGAGTCCTGGTGGAAGAGGCTCAGGCTCAGCCTGGACCCATGCCCAGGACTGGGAGGGAGTAAACACGGGTGGGATTTCCAACAATAGCTGTCATCTTCTTCATGGTCAGCCTCCCAGCCCCAGGCCCTGTCTTGCAAAACTGCAGCTAAATCCCTGGCTCTGGTAAATGGGTTTATGCCACCACCATGCAGACCAGCTTTTGGGAGAGAGCTCTGATGGGCAGCCACAGAGCAATGTGCGCAAGAACCCCAGGAAGCCTCTGAGACATCTGGGAAAGGTCAGAACTTCGCAAAGTTGCGTGGACTAAGAGGGCTCAATTCAAAAGGAGAGTGAACTGGAAAGCCGGCATGCTCGTGGACATCCCCTCATAAATTGACTCCACTTACCTCGCCATCCCCATCTCCTCCATCCCACTTCCAAGTCCAAATTCGAAACATGATTACATACAGTGCCCCCAAATGTGCTGTCCTGCCCCAGCCTCTGGGCCTTTGTATGTATATCCTGTTCTGCCCCCACTGCCTTCATCCACCCCTGCTCTATTTGTCCAACTCCTTCTCCACCCTCAGAACCCAACTTAGATGTCACTTCCTCCAGGAAGCCTTCCCTACCCCACTTCTGGCACTGCCACCAACCGGTTTAGGCGCCCCACAGGACCACACAGCTCCCTGACATCACCCCTTTCAGAGGATGGGGACTGCCTGTCTTCTCTGTCTCCCCAACTATGAGCTGCAGAGCAAGTGAGTAGCTGCATGTCTGGTCCCGGGCACAGGCTGGGCATGGGGCAAGAGTTCCATGAATTTCTGTTGAGGGACCAAATGGCAGGCTGCTGAATTGTCTTGGTTCCATCAAAACTGATCTATTTCTTTGGATGGGTTTCTGTGTTACCATTGAAGACCCAATGGTGCCACTAAATGAGGCAAAGCTAGGCAAGCAGGGCGAGGACCAAAGTCAGCCATTCAGCTTGTTTAAAACCAGCACCTGGAAATCAGACCTAAGGATTGCACAGCTCTGGGAAAGTTAACTTAAAGCCATCCTGCTGACATGTAGGATCAAGCATCAGCAGGCTTTTAACAAACCAGGACTCAGCTAAAAACGACAGACTCCAGAACTGCCAGCTGCATGAGGACAGAGTGGGGGACGTGTGGCTGGATGGCAGCTCATAAGGCAAAAGAGCTGAGGGGTCAGCTCAGCACAAAGCCCTGCCTGAGGCTGTGGTGACTGGTGATATCCGGGCAGTGGAGTGCTTCAGAAACACTGAGTGGAGGCCTCGGTGTAGACTCTGGTCCTCAGAGTACAGACTGTTGGGCACAGTTCTGCTCAGGTGGTCCCGTGATGGACTAAGCCCTTCATGCGGCATCTGGGAGGGTTCAGGCAGAGCTGGACAACCCAAGGGTCACCCAGGCTTTAAGACACACACTGACACTTTGCTGCCAAAAGCCTTTATTATGCACCAACCCTGCCCAGGGCTGTGTTCAGGAGTCAGGAGCAGCAGCAGACCAGGCACTGCCTCTGCCTGCTCAGGCTCCTCCTGGGGGAGGGGGAGGGCAGCCATTACACCTGGCACCCCTGAGTGCCGTACTCCTGAAGGAAGTCGTTGAGCTGGGCGCAGGCTGCCCGCTGGAGGGTACTCCGGCACAGGCGTTCAGAGGGCATCTCTTCAATCCAGCTATTTGAGTCCAGAAGGTATTGGGGGCTGCAGGGGACAAAGGGGCAGTCAGCAGGGGTCAGAAGGATGAGCAGGTGGGAGTGGAGGGCACGAGGCACCGGGCTTCTGGGGGGCAGGGCCTAGGCACTGGAGATCTGTTCTCTAAGGAAGGTCAAGGGACATGAGGAGAGTGAGAGACTGAGGGGACCGGATGACTCACTTTCCCTTGAGGTCTTGGGTGGCCCCATCCAGACCCATAATCAAATATTCTTTCCCAGGTTCCAAGCGAAGGCGGCAAGAGGCTCGAACCATGAAGTTGCGGGTCTGGCCAGCAGTGGCCTTGGTGTCCTTGGCTGCAGGAGAACGTGCACGAGAGTGTCAGAGGAAAGACAAGGTGTGGGCCGAGCGCAGGGCCAGGTGCTGCCAACACCCTCACTTTAACCTTTGCCACTCCCGACCGGAGGTGCTGCTGCTCCGGTTTATGGGCAAGCCCAAGGCTGCTAAGAGGCTTTGTGCTCAGACCTATCTGGATTTTCACTACTCCAGACAGCCAGACCCCAAACCCAGAGCTCCTCCCACCCCGCCTCTCTAGCTCCCTTCATACTGAAGTGCAGGACTTGGGTGATCTTGGCCTCAAAGAGGCGGAAAGCAGCTCTGCTATCTTCTCGGAGAACCTTGACCCGGAAGCCTAGAGGGATCAGGAGAAGGGAGAGAAGGTTAGCTACCCCAAGGCTCAGAACGAAGAGGCCACAGGGGCCTGTGAGGGGAGCAGGCACACCGGAGAGACTAAAACAGCTGGTCAGTGACAGAGGGTCAGGCCAGGGCCCTGGGCAGGAAGACTGACCGTACTCCACTCGGGGATAGTAGCAGGCAAACTTCATCCTGTACCCATCCTCATCCTGCAGCCCCCGCTCCAGGGCACGACGCTGTCGAGGGCACTTCCCTGAGGGTGGGGACACAGGTGAGACGGTGTGAAGTCCCAGCCAACCAGCTTCCCACCCCTGTCCCAGGCCTGGAGTCTCACCCTCTGCACACTGGCAGACATCAGCAGAGCACAAGGTGGACAAGAGTTTGCTCTTACTTGGTGCCCCATAAAACACGGAACACTTGTGCTCTGGAGAAAAGCAAGAGAGCAGCATTAGGGCGCATGCCTCTCCTCTCTGCCTCCCCAGTCCCGTGGAGCCCCAGGACTCCCTGCTACTCACTGCTCCAGCTCCTGATGTTCCATATGAGAACACCTGTCCCAACCTCCCCTGGACGCCAGGCACTGGGAATGCTCACCGGGGTTGTAGTAGTCATACAGGGTTGCACTGGCTGGCTGCACCAGCCCCACAGCCACTTCCTGCACAGCTCCAAAGCCCACGCACTCCCGCAAGGTGGGAACCTGGCACCGGGGTTGGAGAGAGATCAGGGACCCACCCCTGGGCCTGCAGGCTGCTGGGCTGCCTTTCCTTGGCCTATCTCTGTTTGATTCCCATTGGTCTCATCTCCAGAGTCCTTCACATTCCATTACCTTCCTGCCAAGAGAACTCTAAAAACTGCTCCCCAAGGTCTCTGATGACTTCACTGCCCAGATGGTGACCTTGTCTCCATCTTTGCTGCAGAGTCTCATATCATGGACACGTTCTCTGTGAGACTCTTCTTAAGCTAAGGGTTGGCTCTGGACCATCCCTGGTTCTGACCTGTTCATCTCTTACAGTCCCTTCTTCTCTCTTCCCAGAGGCACAGACCCCAGCCCTGGCTCTTCCCTTCCTCTGCACTCTCCTGTGAGGGTCTCAACCACTCTGTTAGCTTGAGAAGCCAGCAACCCATCCAAGCTGATGATTCCCAAACAACTTCCAGCCCTATCTTTGCATTAGGATTTTGGCAGGATTTATAAATTCTCCAACGCATGCTCCAAACCCACTGGCCCTCCTGACAGCCCTGTCTCCATCACTAATATGACTGTGACCTCCTTAATCTACCTAAGGACAGGTCACCCTGTGTGACCCCAGCGCTCAGGCCCTCGGCCAGACCCCTGCTCTTACCCTCTCAGGGCCAGTCCAGGCCAGAGCCCTTCCAGTTCCCCTCCTAAGCTGGGCAGCCGTCACACCAGCTCCCTGCCCAGGAATCTTCCGGACTCCGCATTTTCTACCATGTTCAACCTAGACTCCTCTGCCTGGCTTCTCAAGCTACTGGGACAGGGGGTCTTCTCTGACCCACAAGCACCTGGCTAATGCTAGCCACCATGCTTTTCTCACACTTTCTCCCAGAGGTTACAGTAAATGTTCAAAAAAAATTTTTGAGGGCCGTCAGAGAGTTGATAACTCTTTGTTTTAGCCAAAGAAGTTCATGAAAAGACAAATACAACTATCATCTATGGCCACTATCACTTTATAACAGAAAATAAACTCTAAAAATAAAAAAATTTTTAAAAATTGGGCCGGCCCGGTGGCGCACTGCTACAGTGCGCCACTTGGGAGCGCGGCGGCGCTCCCACCAAGGGTTCAGATCCCATGTACAGACCGGCCGCTCACTGGCTGAGCGAGGTGCGGGAGCAACACCGAGGGTTGCGATCCCGTTGCCGGTCCCGGTCCGGTACGGGCGCGACACTGAGGGTTGCAATCCATTGCTGGTCACGAAAAAAGACAAAAAAGGAAAAAAATAAAATAAAATAAAATAAAATA
>NW_007727241.1:27400-64308 GCF_000696425.1 Galeopterus variegatus
CTGGCTGAGCGAGGTGCGGGAGCAACACCGAGGGTTGCGATCCCGTTGCCGGTCCCGGTCCGGTACGGGCGCGACACTGAGGGTTGCAATCCGTTGCCGGTCACAAAAAAAGACAAAAAGAGAAAAAAAAAATTTTTTTTAAAACCTAGGAAGTTCAATAAAAAAACAAAGTCAACCCCTCAAGTTGAATAAAATCAGCTTTACAAAAGGCTCACTCTCAAGCCCGTAGGGTCTCCTCCTGCTGACTGGCACTGGTCCCTGTAGGCAGCAGCCCCCTGGAGGTCTGCACCTAACTCTGTTGTGACTCATGTGGCTCACCCTTGTTCTGTCCCCCTGATTATGTCACAAGTTCTCAAGAGCACTGGCTGCTGACAAAGCTGAGACCCTTCATAACACATAGCAAACCTGGTGCCATCAACTCCCTTCCTGTGTTACCTCTCCCCACTCACCGAGTCGAAGTATAGCAGGACATGGGGTCCCTGGGTCTCAAAGTGACTCACGTAACGGTCAGAGAGGGTGGTCAGCTGTGGGGAAGGGGAGGCAGTCATGGTTGGTGGTCCTGGGCCCTGCCCATGACAGGGCTCAGCACCAGAGGTGCTGCAGGGACGGGGCAGGGTTCCCCGGGCAGAGGAAGGGCTCTGAGCAGCTGAGCACCTTCTCCAGGTCGGTCTGCAGGGCATGGAACCCACTCAGGAGGGTGATGTCCGCGATGGCCATGCCAGACAGCCCCACCTTGCCATTCTGCCTGTAGAGAGATGGGACCTGTCATCCAGCCCCAGCCTTGGCACTGCCCTCCCTCCCCTGGCCCAGCAACTGCCCACAACACGCCCGGTGCAGGTCCCAGCCCACCAGATGCACACGGTGTACTGCACTCTGGATTCCTGTTCCTCCGCCACCTTAGGCGCCTCTCTCCTGCGGCGGTTCCTCCGTCCCTCAAACAGCTGCAGGGGCGTCACAGGCTGCGAAAGGGCACCTGGGTCATCCCTGGCTGGAAAGTCCTCATAGTAGTCCTCATAGTCTTCATTTGCTTCCACTGTTCAGGGAAACATTGTTAGCAGGGGCTAGGTGGCCACTCACCCCCCGCCCACACACTGCCCCTCCAGGCCCCAAAGCCTCCCCACCTGACACTTACTCGTGTAGTCAACGTGGCCCATGACTGTCACTTCAATCTGAAGGTCCTGGCAGGTTGTATTCTTCATGTCCAGGACATTGTAGGTACGAAGGACCTGGCTCAGCAAGAGGCAGGGAGAGGACACAGGACATTTGGGGCCACAGACCTCTCTCCAGGGCCATAGCTGAGGGAACCCCCCTGGGCTAAGGGATTTAAGGCCTTCAGCCCCTTCTCGTCCCCCTCACTGAACAGTCCATACATATGTGTGGGCACCGGATCCACCACAGGAGTCGGGTGAGATGATGAGATGGGGAGGTGAAGAAGCAGGACCTGCCCCCGCGGGCTAGCACTCGAGACGGTGCACAGGGGAAGCTGGAAAGCTCAGGAAAGGCTTCCAGCCGAGGCTTGAGAGAGGAGAAGGCTCTTGTCTCGTGGGACAAGAAGCAGGGGAAGGACGCTCAAGGCAGGGAGGTCTGTGTAATGAGTGGATCTGTTTGGCTGGAGAGGTGGGCAGGAGCCCAACATGTGAGCCACAGTGCCGTGGGGGAGTCTCACTTTTCTCCAAGGCCAATCTGACTGCTGTTTCTGGAAGGCCCCTCTCACTGCCATGTGGCCAATGGATCAGAGGGTGAGACAGGAGGCAGGGAGAAGTTCCAAGACTATCTTAGCACAGAATCCAGGACACAAATGACAAGGAACAGGGTGCAGGAGGGCAGAGGAGGAATAACTGGGCCACCAGGAGGGGCTCAGGAAAGGGGCCACCAAGACAACCTCCAGAGCGGTGGCTGGACTCCTGGATGGAGCGGCTGCCATCAGCCAGACAAGGAACACAGGAGGAAGAAGCGGTTTGGGACAGGCCATGTCTGAGGTGCTGTGGGTCAGGGGAGAGGCCTGGGCTGAGGATGTGGAGCCATCAGCACTGAGGGGGTAAGGGAAAGGACAGGTACCCCGAGACGGGGACTAGCAGAGCGGGGAAAGAACGCTAGCACGGGAGTGGACCATCACCCCTGAGCTGTCCTCCTCCTTCCCCGACCCTCCCACTCCAGCCCATTTCCTCCCTCCTCTGCCGGCCCCGCCCTGTCCTTGACCCTCACCTTCAAGGTTCCTTTGCTGTTTCCTCCCACCTTCACACTGATCTTGCTGTCCAAAGAAAACTTTCAGGATCAAAAAAGGGAAAGAGATGTCAGGAGGACACAGGAAAACCTGTTTGTTGCTCCAACAACTTACCTCCTCCCTCAAAACAACCCACCTCCTCTCCCCACCTCACGTTTCCATAGAGCTTACTCCATGTGCATTATCTCCCTCAGCCCTAACAGCCCTGGCGGGTGGACTTTGCACACATTACTTCACACTTGACAATAATGAGGCTCAGAGGTCGGGCAACTTTCTCCAGGTCACATGGCCAGTAAGTCTTCCCACAAGGACCTCAGGAAGAGGTGCTACAGGGCTTTTGCAGGTGGGAGGGTAGGATGGCCAGGAGAGGCCCAAGTGTCATGGCAACCCAGGTGAGGGAGGGGTTCACCTGTAGCTCCTCCTCCAGCCCCCGAATTTGGTGGTTGTTCAGATGCAGCACATAGGATTTGAACCCATTGCGGCCTGTGGAGCTGAGAGTTACATTGAGTCCCCTCTCCTCAGTGGTGTGAGAAGCGACCCAGTATGCAGACAGGGCGTCCAGGGCGATCACCGTGTCCTGGGGAGGTTGGGCCAGGACTCAGGCACTTGGTCTCAGGACCACCCACCCCCAGAGCCCTGGGGCAGCCCCTACCTGGGTGCTGCGGAATCCCCCTTTGAAGGCACCCTGACGGGTGAGCCAGGCTGCAGCCTGGTCAGCCCTCTCGGCCTTGCCCTCCCGCAGCAGCAGGTGTAGCAGGGCATAGGCTGTGGTTTCAATCCACAGGGCTGGGGCCGGGGACATGGGGTCTGCTGAGCTGCGAGGAGCCGGGGTGGATGACACAACATTGCTCTGAGAGCTGGTGACTGAGCCCCAGTACAGGTCATCTGCAAGTGAAGGGAGACCCAAGGTGAACGGGGGGTTGAGGGGGGTAGGATCCTAGTCACCTGGCCCTTTGATGCCCCCTCAGTCTCTCCTAATTCTACCTCAAATTCATCCCTGCCTATGCTGTAATTCCTTCTCAGGGTCTTCATTCAATTTCTCACTCTGGCACACTCAGGGATCCCAAGGTCCCCTGAACCCTGGGCTCACTCCCAGGGCCCCCGTCCTTCACCACCAGTCTTCTGGGCCATGGCCATGAGGTTGTTGTGGGCAACATCCCGCAGGTCCTGGGAGGCCGTAGTCAGCGTCAGGGCATAGGCCGTGATGGCGGCTGCATGGGCACCCCGGAGCCCAGCACTTGCTTCCTTCCCCAAGTACGAGTTTGCCTTTGAGATGGAGGTTTCCTAGAATGAAGTGGGGAGGAAGGTCTGGGGGCTGGACACCTGGGCACCTGAGGAGAAAGGTGGAGAGCCAGGGGCCAGTGAAGGGCAGACATGCAGGTGTCCTCACCACTCTCTGCTTCAACTGCTCTGCACTCTTGTCCTGGAAGATGGCCAGCCCGTGATGAAGGGCGATGACCACAAAGGCCGTGAGTGCCACAGTCTCATCATTTCCCACCAAGCCCCCCTAGTGAGGGGAGAAAAGATGTCATCCAGGAGGGGGAAGGAGCAGAGAGAGTCTTTCCATCAGTGCTCCTCAGCCCAGCCTCCCAGCCTGCCCGCACCTGCATGTCCCTGTGTATAACTGGACAGGGGTCCTGGAATGAGCCATCAGCCCGCTGCTGGGAAAGTAGCCACCTGGCTGTCTGCTGCAGCTTCTCAGGTGAGCCGCCCACCTGCTCCTGGGCCAAACTCAGAACCTTCAGCACAAAGGCAGTGAGCCTAGAGGGGCAGGATGGAAGGCTGGGGGCAGGGGACACAGCCCCACTTCCGCAGGCACCTGTTTATTCCCCTCCCATTGTATTGGCTCTGCCCCCACCAGCCCTGACCCCTCTCCAGACACCTGGAACCACTCTCCCAACCTCACCAGGTGCTGCTGTCCCGCTGTACCCAAGCTGCATAGGAACCATCTGTCTTCCGAAATTGCTCGATCCGCATGTAACCTTGGAGAGGAGAGGCAGCTGCTGAGGTGACACCCACTCTTCCGCTGCAGAGTGTGTGCCCAAGGCCATGCTCCCCATTCCCACTGGGGATCCCTTTTCTTCCCCTCTCTATCCTCCAGGGCTGCCCATCTCCCATTAGCTGCCCCCCCCCCGGCCCCCACGCCTGCTTGTGCCTGCACCCAGAACCTTTCTGGATCAGATCCACAGCACGGTCCTTGGTCTCGGGAGGCAGTGTGCTCCACTGCTCTGTCTTGTCCAGGTAGCGGGAAGCAGCCAGTGTAGGAGCCAAGAGGACCATGGTTTGTTCCCCACAGCCCTGGGGAAGCCTCAGGAGGGAGGCCACACCTCCTGGTGACAAGGCCCCCTCAGAGCCCAAAGTTTCCAATGGATCTGAGGCTACACAGCAGGGAGAGGGTTGAGGATCAGAGAGAAGGTCTGAGGACCCAGAGTCAGAGGGTCATGGGGATATGGGATCAAACAGAGACCCACGGGTTTCACATGAATCCAAGGGTGGCCACTGGGAAGGGATCGGAGGACACTCCCACCTGTAACCCTGACAAAGCTGCTGAAATCTCCATCGGGGACAATATTGGGATCAGAGTTGCCAGGAATTTCCAAGGACCGGGCTTGGCGGTCTGGGGAGATGGGGTGGTTGGCAGTCTGTCCTGCTGTCCACATCCCCCACACCACAACCCCCTAAGGAAACCGATGGCTCGGCCAGAGGTTCACTCACCCAGAGGGTTGAGTTCGTAGACCATCTCCTCCATATAGATGGCCCCTTCCTTCTGTCTCGGGGGAAACATGGCTGTCAGAGATCACTGGCACTATGGCCTGCCCATCCCAGTGCAGACTCCCCAGGACTTTGAATTTAATCTTCAGGGACAGAGATGGATCAGAATTGCAGAAGATGGAAATAAACCAAAGTACTGGGCTTGGTTGCTGGGCCCCTGGCCTGGCCAGCAGGGTGCTGAGGGTAGGGATAAATTTGGGAGGCCAGGGACCTAGATGTAGGGGTGCTCCATTCACCTCTATTTGCAGAACCTTAGACACTGCATCCCCCACAGGGAATTCCAAGGATCCTCGAGCCACCACCTTCAGGGACACAGCAGCAGCTGCCATGGGCACCACAGAGAAGGCAACAGGCCGGGCAGAGCCCGCAGGCACCAGGACCTGCTGGGCCAACCCTCCGCCCCCAGCCAGGCATAGCCCCTCCACCGGGGACACGTGGACGCTCACCTGGGGGCAGGAAAAGGGGGATGGCCTGAGCTCCAGCCCAGTTAGTCTCCCCACCCTTCACATCCCCCACCCCCATGTGCTCAGGCTCCCAAGAGGCCTCACAGTCAGGTTTTTATCCAGGTAGTTGTAGAGGACAGGCCGCAACTCGAGCTGCTCAAAGCGGCGGACAGAGATGGGCAGGCGGAGGTGCAGGTGGAACTGGCGGAACACTCGGAGCCGGACAGGTGTGGCCACACACATTCCTGATGGATGGGGTAGCATGGGGGCAGGGGCCAGAGGTCAGAGGCCTGCAGGTATCAAGGCCTCAGGGCCACAGGAGGGAGGGCAGGGAGTGACCCCGCTCTGCCCTCAGCTTGCCCCTGCTTTCTAGCCCAAGCCAGGTGCATGCCAGTACAGACTTCACCAAATCTCTAAACCCCCTTCCTACACTAAGAACAAAGGGCTAAGTAGGGAGCCTGGGTCAATGGGAAATGGAAGCAGAACAGCCTGAGGCCGAGGCAAGGAGACCTCACCTTTGCTTTTGGACAGGCTCACACCATGGATCTCCCACGTGGTCAGAGAATCAGGGAGCCACAGTGTCAATCTGTGGCAGGAAAGGTAGAGAAGCTCCGTCACACCCCAGGCTGGCACAAGACACAGCCCAGAGACAAGGCTAGACCCACCCCTGCCCTCACATTCGAGAATGGTCCACTGCTTCCAATCTCCAGAGCCAGTTCTCTGGGAAGAAGCTGCGCACAGGAATGTCATCTTCATCAATCAGGTCTTCCTCCTGCAATATCTCCAGGGCTGGGGGACCACAGTGGACAGGAGTGAGGAAGGGGCCCTTCTGCCCTCCCAGGCACCACTGCTTGTTCCCCAGCCCCACCCAGTCCCTCACCTCGGGCGAGGCCCCCCTGGCCCCTGGTCCTGTTCTTCTTGCGCAGGCTCTCAGCAAACTGGCAGCAGGACAAGAAGGGTTCCCGGCAGTCTGGTTGCTGCACGCGAGCAGCCCGCTGCTCACAGGAGCGGACCATGGGCAGCCGCGTCAACCCATCCTGGCAGCAGCGCTTGGCTGCCAGGGATGCATACTGGCCCACTGCAGGACCAGGTGAGGGTAAGCATAGGGAGCAAAAAGGAGACACGCCTCAGCCCCCACCGTGACTCCCAGATCCACAGGACTCTCCTTGACAGACCAGCATTGTAAGACAGAGCCACCCACCCAAGCCACCTTTAACTCCAGAATTTGATCTCTGGCCCCAAATACCACGTACTGATTCACTGAGGAGCAGAGGGACAGAGAGGCAGACCCTACAACTCACACTTCTCACTAATTGCCTTTTGGAAGTTCACATTTCTCTTTTTCCGGGTTTTCTTCTCAGGACAGCTCAGACCTGGTAGGAGGTGAGACTGCAGTCAAGCCACAGGGTGTGTGGCCTCCCACCTGCTCCCTCTCCCTCCCTCCCCAACGCCCTGCCCTTCCTGTCCCTGTTCTTCCTACCATGCCCCCTCAGGCCCCTCCTCCTTCCTGATCTTCCCACCACCCCCTCCCTTTCCTCCTCTGTTCTCACTCTTTCTGATCGAGGTTGATTGGTCTCCATCAGAAAAGGCCAGACCCGCCACATCGAACACTTGAAGGGCACTGTCCCCACCCCCAGGACCACAGCCAAGGTCATAGCTGTTCATAACTTCTAAGACCTGGCAAGAAAAGGCAGAGATGCTGGGAGACAAGAGTGGCTGAGGGGCAGGATCAGGCACTCAGCTTTGGGTGAGGGCAGAGTGTGGACAAACATGAAAGAGAGACAGAGAGTGGGGAAATAGAGACTTCAGGGGCCAAAAGAAGAAGTGGACAGAGACTGGGAAGTCTGCAGGAGACTTGGGGAGATTCACGGGCTGGGTTCAGGGCTCAGGGCAGCAGGACACTGAGCCATGGTGGGTGGGAGATGCTGAGGAGAGGGTCTGCACAAACCTTGCCCATGTCAAGGGGTTTGTGGGACTTGCTGCCCACAGCATACAGAGCCGTGTCCACAGCTCCCAGCGCCACCAGGGATGGAGAATCTGTCTGCAGGTGGAGCTTTACAGACTCCCCATTACGGTACTCCTTGGCACTGTCCACATTCAGCTCCAGCTGGCAGAGGTGGAGTAGGGGGTGGCAGTCAGAGTGGGGAGGGCTTCTTTCAGGCCGATGCATCCTTGGTGCACTCCCCACTAAATCCATGCCCTGTTGGCAATCACCCGTCCTCTTTCTCTCTTAACCCCCCTAACACACTCGCCATCTCTTCCAGCCCCAGTTACCTTGCCCTCGCAGGCCCCAGCCTGGACATCCACTCGTAGGGAGTTGGCCACTGGGAAGCCATTATGATAGTAGAAGGCCACAAAGTAGAAGGAGGGTACCAGGCGATGATCAACAAACAGGGAGACTGAGGTCACACTCCTCCTGGGCTCTCGATTCATAGACACAATCTCACCCCGGGATAGGATCTGGGCCAAGAAGAGGAGCGGCAAGAAAAGTTTCCTCCTCATTGTACATGCCAGCCTGAAACCACCCCAGCCCCACCCAGAGGGCTCATCCCTGCACCCTGCCTTCCTCCGCTCCCCAGCTCCTGCCCACCATGTAGTAGTAATGAGAGAAGGTGGTCCCACTGATGCCCACAGCTTGCAGGTTCAGGTTGAGAGTGTCCCCAACACGAGGGGGTCGAGGATCCAGCCGCTCAATAGATAGAAACCCGGAGCCTCCTGAAGAAGGAGTTCTCACGGTGAGCCTGGCTGTGGCTGGGTAGAGGGAGCCTGCAGACACCTAGAGAGAGGGGCAGGTCAGGGTAGGTCAGTTGTAAGGACCCAGGTACCTCACTCCTCCTCCCAAGCTGGGCCGTGGATCCTTGGGAACCTCTTCCTCCCCCACCATCTCCCATGGGTCGGAGGAGTCCTACCAAGAGCTGCAGTTCAGGAGTGGTCTGAGGGATAACAATGGGAATGCTGACTTGGCCGCTCCCATCTGTGTTTTGTTGAAATTCCCAAATTTTAGAAGCAGACCCAGGAGAAGAAAACTCGGCAGAAACTTTGACAGGAATACCAGGGGCTGGGGAACCAGACATTTCTCGGACCAAGGCCTAGGTGGATGGGGGATGGGTAGGTAAAAGAGAGCGATCAGTGAGACCTGTGCCCTCCTGACCTACACCCCCTCCCCCACCCATCTTCCCCCTTCAGAAGAAACCTGCAGCAGAAAGGGAGCCCCAGGCACGAGATATCTCTTGGTGTTGCTAAGATCCAGGGAGAAGGGAGATGACACAAAACGCCAGGATGTGAGCTCCGCCTCCTCCATCTCCCCGCCTGCAAAACAAAGGAAAGAGAGAGGTGGAGGACAGAGTCCTGGGAAGAGAGGGACAGGAGTGTGACGGGGGAGAGGCTCAAGTGTTCCCTCCCATTAGACAGTGAGCTCCTCAGGGCACAGGCCATCCCATATTGATCTCTGGGTTCTCAGAAATCCAACATAGGCCCTGACACACAGTGTGTAACATACAAGTATGCCTGCTGAATGAGTGAATGAATGTGCAAAAAATAAATAAACTGAGACAAAGGAAAGGGGCAGAACTACCCAGAGGCAGAATTTGAGAGAGGCAAGGTCTCCTGGGTCTTTCCTGGCTTTTGGTGGAAGAAGTCAGGAGTGGTGATGGTGTGGAAAACAGAGGGTCAGCTCAGGGGTCAGAGGCAAGGGTCTGGGGGTATAGCAAGGGAAAGTTGCTCACCTGGAGACTCAATGATGGCTGCTGCAACATAGAGACGCAGCCCTGGGAGGTCAGCCATACTAATATTAAGCTTCTCCAGAGCACTCTGGAACTCAGCTTTTGAGAGGGAAATGTGGCACTGGCCATCCACCAGCTGAGGTAGAGAGGAAAGCAGGACATGGGGTGAGACTGGAGTCTCCCTCCTCACCTTCTTCGCCTCTCCCCACACCCCATCCTCCTTCCTACCTTGGACTGACTCTCCAGGCCCCGAAGGAAAGTCTTCTCACCATCCTCACCCAGGAGCCCAAAGCGCACATACGCCACCCCCTGCACTGGCTTCCCATAGATGTACCTGTCGCCACGGGGAGATTGGGAAGAGGGTGGCCACAGGCTGGGGAAATCATGATCTGGGAGCAGGGGAAGCAGGGCTCCACAGCCCATTCACAGAGTGGGAAGCCTAGAAGTAGGACCCAGCAGGGGCAGGAGGCATTACCTGGCCTGGATGTCTAATTGGATTTCACCAAGATAGCCGAGTGCTGTCAGGATGTATGGCTTTCCAGGGGTGATCTTCACCTCAAAGTTGGGAAGGACTGACCCAGGGGATGGGGTAGGTAGGTCAGACTCTAGTGAAAGGGCCCTTCAAAGACTCCCCTTCCCTCAGGGCTGTGGCCCCATATCTCCCTGGCCCAGACCTTCCCCTCCCATCTCTCCTATCCCCTTCCCCTTCTTTTCTTCAGGAAAGGAGCTGCCTGTCCCTCATGTCTCCAGCTCTCACCATATTTCTTCACTTCAAACTGGGTGCTGCTGTTGGATTCCAAGCTGTCTGAGAATCGGGCTGAGATTTTCCAGGTCCCTGGCCTGAAGACAGACAAGGAAGGGATTCAGCCCATCTGTGTAGGAGGGCCAGGGGGCCAGCAGATCCTGGTTCCCTGGAAAGAGGACTGTGGGGTCATCCAGAGGCTCAGGAGGCAGAGGGTCAGGGCATCTCAGGATGTGACTCTGAGTGTTGGATGTAGAGAGCTGAAGGGAAAATGGGAATTGGGGTTGTGTAGCTGGGGGCAACCCCCAGTAGGGGGAGCTCACTCTGAGATGTCTGGGATCACAAAGTCATCCTGGAAGATGGACAAAGTGTACACCTCCCTCTTCCGCACACGGAAGCCATGAGAGTTCTGCAAGGGGAGTAGAAGTGGTCACAGGTGGGAGGTCACATCAGTGGCCAGGGTCTGGAAAGCCAGAGGTCAGGGACTCACCTCCACTGTGACCGTGAGGACATCAGTGCATGGGCGCATCTTTTGATCCAGAGCAAATACCCGGTACCGAACTGGGAGAGGAGGAAAAGAGAGGTGAACAGGAGACCATGTGCAAAGGGAAGGTGGGCCCAATTCCAGGGAGTGGGGGGGGGACAAATATTTGCTAAGCAATCCTCCTGTCTGGAGCTTTCTTTCAGGCACCAAACGTGTCCTGAATTGGCTGGGAGGGAGTTAAATGTAGAGGCCCTGAGGCAGAGACTCACCACGCTGCCCAGGATTGTAAATAGGCTGGTCAGTCTGCAGAAAGAGGTGCCCTCGGCGAGTGGAGAAGAGCAGGTTGACACCCTGACTGTCTGTCATTCTGGACAGAGAGTCCTTCAGCCATGGTGACTGTGCCACCAGCTGGACCCCACGGCCTCCAAGGAGGCGATGGAGGCCACAGCTGTCTGCATCTTTCAGGGAGACCTGTCAGGAGATGGAGTGGGGTGGGTCTGAGACAGACTGAGCAGAGGGAAAAGGACAATGAGACAGAAGTGGACCACTGGGGTGGGAAGAGAGGAGGGGAGGAGGCCAGTGAGGAAGATGAGGACATTTACAAGACAGAGCGGAAGGGCAGAGGCTCCCAGAAGCAGCAGAAGGATGTGGGGTCCAGTTACCTGGAGACTGAGGAGTACAAAGTCTTTCTCTGAACTGAGGGTGAAGTCCACCTTTGGGGAGCAGGGGGCATTATTACCAGATGGGTTTCTCAGGAACACTGATCCTTTCACCACCTGTCCTGGGGGAGCATCCTGGAGCTGCACCCCCACCGATAGGGGGACCCCCAGGTGAACCACAGAAGGAGAGAACAGGAGCAACCTGAGAAGTGAGGGTCAGCAGTCAGATTTTGCTCAACCCCTCCACCCCAGTTCTCTCTCACTCCTGAATCAGGTCCCATTGCCAGCCCTTCCCCCAGCCAAGCACCCAGCTCCCGCCTCCAGGACCTGGGCTTCTGCAGAGACAAGGCAAAGAAGCTAGACACCCAGATCAGCCCCCAGAGGAGCCTCATGGCTACAGGACCCAAGAGGGGTCAGATCCGTCTGCTGTCTGCTCCCTTCTGAACAACCTAGGGCTTGGGGCAGTTGACTCTGAGCCTTGCTCCTCCCCTAACCCAGCTAAGCCAGGAAACCACGTGACAACCAAGAACTGCAACTGGCCCCAGGCCCAGAGTTGAGGAGACACCCTGGACCCCTGAGTTTCTGAGGGAATTCGAGTGAATCTTGTCCCAGAGATCAATCCTGTCCTTCCTGGTTAACTCCTGTCATCCCAGTGCCTAGGCATCTCCCCCTACTGGGTATATCTGTGTGTGTGTGTGTGTAAGGGCCCAACATGGCCCAGATGTACAGGATATTTAAAGGTCCTAACAAAACAAGGATGGGCTTCTAAGACACTTGTCTCTTACTTTCACTCCAACACAAACTTAACTACACTAGGCTTTAGCTTTTTGTAGGCCCTAACAGAAACTCTGCTTTAGGAGATGAGGTGCACCCTTACCACCCCACAGGGAGAACTGATCTGAACATCAAAGTTAACCTTTTTCCTCTCCAAACAAGTCAAAGCTCAGGCCTACATTTGGCTTGAGCTCAGGCCTATGTTTGGCTTGACCTCTATCCCCAAACAAGGCACCCGAACACACACATCACATCAAACAAAGGACATCCAGAAAATATCACAGGCAAAAGTACTTTATTTGGCAATTTCAGCCCAACATATAGGGAAGAAAACCCTGCCCTCCTTCACCAGCCTCCCCAGAAATCCTACCTTTCTATCCCAAGACAGAATAACAACAGCACCATCTGACATGAAAGGTAGCAGCCATGGCCTTGGCACAGTTTCTGGTTCGACTTCCATGGAAGGGCAGAGAAACATTGCCCAAACCCCACCACTGGGTCAGAGCCCAGGTAAACAGCAGCTTTCACATCTGACCCTTTGCATGGATGAGAGCCCAACGCTCGTCCTGGCTCCCAAGCCTTCCCAAGGTGCCCCCATCTCAACACTGTCAGGAAGCACTCCCAGGCGCCTCTTGCCCTGCTCTGGGGAGGTGTGCGATGACAAGCAGAATCCTCATGTCTCTGGCAGGCGGAGGAGGGTTCCAGAAGAAGTGGAGATGCTGTACAGGAGAAACACAAAGTTAGAGCCAGATGCCAAGGTCCAAGTTGCGAGGAGAACTCAGAACTTGGCAAGGGGTGTTCCCGGGTTCCAGAGAAGAATGAAGGGACTGGACTTCACTACAGTGAATTAATAAGCATGAGCCAGGAGGAAATCCATCCTTGGGCTATTGCTCTGTCATCTGCCAGAGGTCAGACTCACCAGTCCACCAGCTGGGCCCCAATGAGGTCATGCACATGGTAGGCAAGGCCAAGCCGCACTGTGGCAGGTGCCCGCCGACCCAGGAGCTCCGACAGGAGCAACTCCCTGTACTTGGCTTTCCGGACCATGCCAAGGACAACCTGGCGCCCTAGAGGAGAGGTGGCACAGGAGAGGGGAAAGGTGAATAGGCCTAGAGGCCTGAGGAAGCACCAAAAGGTGTTCCTGAGGGGCTGAGGGCTTGGGCTGTGAATGGGATACCTTTAACAAAGTACTTGATGAATCTCCCAGCTCCAGGCACAGCTAGCCACCAGCTCCCAGCATCTCGTACAGTGAGGACTCCAGCATTCACCAGATGACTGAGGGCAGTGGGAAGCCAGGAGAGATGAGGCCTGGGCTCTGAGAACCATCCATCCCCCCCATCCGTTAATAGGCATATGAAACATGGGCAACTATGCAAGAGACTGGATAATGAAACCCACCCTGGGGCAGTTCTCTGCTCACAACATGCTGTCTGTTGTCTCATGCCCTTGCTTTTTCCTGTCCCCCTACCTGGACTACCTTCCCTCCACTCTTTCTTTTCCTATTACTATTACTCGTTCTTTAAAACAGTTTATCCTCTCAGAAGCCCTCCCTGACCACGTGGCCTAACACACACTCAGTCCTGCCCCCAAGGGTCATCTTCCATGCTCCTGCCACTGCAGGGCTCACCTCACCATGGCTCCTCACCCATCTCACTGAAAAGTCTGTTTCCCCACGTGATATCAGTACTTTTTTAAATGCTTTCACATATAACATGGGTTACACACTAAAAGTCCTGAGCCAGACACAGCCCCCCAAAATTACATTTTTATTTAGCCCTTGCCCAGTTGTGTGTTTTTTGTTTTTGCTCTTTGGGTTTGTCTTTTTTTTTTTTTTTTTTTTTTTTTTAATGTGAATGTTTAGGGGTATCCCAGCTCTCAGTATTCTCTGTCCACTTAGTCCCAACATGATTAATATCAGGCATTCATGGTTCCTGCCAGGCTCCTATATCCATTTGATAAGCCATCCAGATATCCTGAATTCCAGTCCAGGACTCTTTCCAAAGACCTCAGATAAGACAGGACTCCTCTCTTGCAGTGAGAAGTACAAACTTAGGTAATTTCATTAAAGAGAAGAGGAAATAGCTAACAATATTGCACTGTATATTTCTAAATAGCTAGAAAGGAGGATCTTGAATGTAATCACCAAAAACAAATAATAAATGCTTAGGTGATGGATATGCTATCCACCCTGAGTTGATCATGATACAATGTACGCATGCACTGAAACAACACACTGTACCCTATAATATGTATAATTACAAATAAAGAAAAAAGAAAAATGAAGAGTCTGCCTGTTCTGGCAGGTTCAGCAGAAGGCAAAGAACAAGGCTGGATGGAACAGGAGGGACTGGAGGGACAGGAGGGAGGCAGAGAGGTGCCAGATGCCGGACTCTGTCCCACAAGCCTCACGTGATCTCTGGGTCCCTGAAGCCAAAAGTCTGTGTCATTTGGTCCTGCTGAAAACTAAGGTCCCCACAGGCTGGAAGCACCGAAGTCAGAAACTTCTGCACTGCCCCAGCATATGGTCGGCCATCACAGGCTTTGAGGACCTGGAACCAGAAATGAGAGATGTGGTCTGGCCCCATCCTCACCCTCCAGCAACCCTATCCCCAGGACAGCCTTTCTCATCCTGTTTTCTCTCTTGTTCAGGTCCTTCCACCTCTTATTCCCTTCCTCCTCCTCCTCCTCTCTCTCTCCCTCATATTACTACTTACCAGAGCCCTGTGCCCTCTTCACGAGATGTGGGGTACAAAAACTGTCTCTCTTGTTTTTATTTCCATTCCCCAATTTCCCTGCTCCCCCTGCACCACCACCCCCTCTCTGCCGCCCTCCATGACACACACACATAGTCACACATACTCTGGTCCTATAATCCTCAGTGAAGATAATTCCATGGGCATCCAAGTCGAAGCCCAGCTGGATGATTCTGATCTCCCCCCGCTCTTGAAGCTCCTTCTGTCTCCACAGAGATGGGAAGAAAAAGAAGGGTGTCAGGGTAAGATGTTCTGCTATACTCTGGGCACTTTGGGCAGAGAGATTTTATTTGCCAGTATTGGGACAGTTTTCTCTTACTAAAAGAAAAACTGTGGGGAGAAAATCAGTAGTCTTTTCCAACTACTTACCCATCTTCCTATCCACCTGCCTTATCAGTTACCTGTCAAACATAAATTTATTTGCATATTTTCTAAGACCAGTCATTTGCCAGGCAGGCACTAAGATAAAACGGTGATTAAGACACCGGCCCTGCATTTGGGAATCAACAGTCTAGATTCTGGGTGAGGGAAGGTGGGGAAGAGTATGGGATAAAATGTTTAAAACAAATGAAAATAAACCAGGACTTCTATTTGCAAGAATACAGCAAGAACCAACCCACCTGTTGAAAATGAACTAAAATGCTGGAAAAACATTATTTTATTTATTTAATATTTATTTTGGTCTTTTTCGTGATGGGTAAGGTGATCACAACCCTTGGTGCGGTGTTGCCTGCATCACGCTCAGCCAGTGAGCGCACCGGCCACTCCTATATAGGATCCGAACCCGCGGCGGGAGCGTCGCTGCGCTCCCAGCGCCACACTCTCCCGATTGCGGCATGGGGCCGGCCCGGAAAAACATTATTTAAAAAAATTTAAGCATTAAAAAGCTCATAAGAAAATAGGAATTACCAGACTAATGTAAAACCTAAGTGAAAACAAAAACTCATAGAGGTAATTGGGATATTAAGGACATTTGCTTATCTAGGCAAATCTGTCCAGCACATAGTCAAAAATAACTTGGCACACAAGGAAAACAAAACTCAAAAGAGACAGACAATAGAAACAGACCCCAAAAGACATGTAATAGTGGAATTATCAAAACAACTGATTTTTTTTTTTTAAATCTATGCTTATCTGAATAGGCATTTCTCAAAGGAAGATACACGAATGGCCAACAGACACATGAAAAAGGCTCAACATCACTCAGCGTTTGGGAAATGCAAATCAAAACCACAGTGAGATACCATCTCACTCCAGTTAGTATGACTAATATCCAAAAGACTGAAAATGATAAAATGCTGGTGAGGATGTGGAGAAAAACGAACCCTTGTACACTGTTGGTGGGACTGCAAAATGGTGCAGCCTTTATGGAAAATGGCATGGAGTTTCCTCAAACAATTACAGATAGATCTACCATACGACCCAGCTATTCCACTGATGGGTATATACCCAGAGGAATGGAAATCATCATGTCGAAGGGATACCTGTACTCCCATGTTTATTGTAGCACTATTTACAATAGCCAAGAGTTGGAACCAGCCCAATTGCCCATCATCAGATGAGTGCATAAGGAAAATGTGGTATATCTACACAATGGAATACTACTCTGCTGTTAAAAAAAAAAAATGAAATACTACCATTTGCAGCAGCATGGATGGACTTAGAGAAAATTATATTAAGTGAAATAAGCTGGGCACAGAAAAATACTGCATGTTCTCACTTATTTGTGGGAGCTAATAAAAATAAATAAGTAAGCAAATGAACTGGGGGAGGGGGGCGAAGAAGACACAACGATCACAATTCCTTGAACTTGTTAAGACAAGTGAACAGATATGATGTTGATGGGGAGAGAGGGGGTAGAGGGAGGGAGGAAAAGGAAGAATTGGTAAAGGGAGGGCCGACCCTGTGGCTCACTCGGCTGAGTGCAGCGCTGGGAGCGCAGCAGTGCTCGCGGAGGCCGCAGGTTCGGATCCTATATAGGGATGGCTGGTGCGCTCACTGGCTGAGCGCAGTGTCACAAGCCAAGGGTTGTGATCCCCTTACTGGTTAAAAAAAAAAAAAAAAAAAAAGAATTGGTAAAGGGACATGAAAATCAACTACATTGTAATACTGATAAACTAAAACTATACTACATTGTATACTGATAAACTAAAAAAAGATAATACAAGTTAAATAAATAAAGGGAATCCAAAAATACATAAATAAATAAATAAATAAAATCTATGCTCATAATACTAAAATAAATAAAAGCCAAGATGGAAAATCTCAGCTGGAAATTATAAAAAGTGACACATCAGGTTTGTAAAATATCCAAGTAGAAATTCTAAAAATAAAAATAAAGTAAATGAAATTGAGAACTCAATGGATGGGTTTAATGCATTAGGCATAGATGAATAAAAAGCTTAGTCTGTGAGAGAGATTTTAACAAACTAACCAGAATACAATAAAGAGAGTAAAAAATATTAAAAATACAGAAAAGAACCTAAGAGACTTAAAGGATACAAAGAAAAAATTCAACATATACGTAATTTGAGTCCCAGAAGGAAAAAACTGAGATAATAAAGTAGGAGAAATATTTGAAGAAACGATTACAAATCCACAATCACAGATATATATTAATCTAACTCTCATAAATTCACAGAATAGACCACATAATCAATGAAGAAATAGAAGTTTTCAATAACTTCAATAAGTTAATAACTTCAGCCATTAAGAAATTAACAACTGAACAACATACGTTATTTTCAAATATACAAGTATACTTCAAAAATTTGTGGAAAAATAGAATTAAAAGATAATATGAGGGCCGGCCCGGTGGCGCACTGGATAGTGCACCGCTTGGGAAGCGCGGCGGCACTCCCGTCCGAGGGTTCGGATCCCACATACGGACCGGTTCCCGCTCACTGGCTGAGCGAGGCGCGGGAGCAACACCGAGGGTTGCGATCCCGTTGCCGGTCCCCGGTCCGGTACGGGGGCGACACTGAGGGTTGCGATCCGTTGCCGGACACGGAAAAAAGACAAAAAAAAAAAAAAGATAATATGAAACTTTCCATGAACTTTTTGAAGTATCCTCACACACAGAACATTTAGCAAAACTGACCATATAGCACAAAACAAGTCAATGAGTTTCAAATGACTGAAATCATATTATGTATGTTCTCCAGCCACAATGTCATTCATGATAGAAATCAGTAACAAGACAATAAGAAAATGTTTGGAAATTATGACATACGTTTCTAACCAACCCCAATGACTCAAAGGAAAAGATCACAAAGAAGGTTAGAAGATATTTTGAGGGGCCAGCCCATGGCTCACTTGGGAGAGTGTGGTGCTGATAACATCAAGGCCACAGGTTCGGATCCCTATATAGGGATGGCTGGTTAGCTCACTTGGGAGAGTGTGGTGCTGACACACCAAGTCAAGGGTTAAGATCCCCTTACTGGTCATCTTTTTTTTTTTAAAAAAGAAGATATTTTGAACTGATTGATAATGAAAATATATACCAAAGCTTGTGATATATATATATATACATATATATACATATATATATATATATATATATATGTATGTATATATGTATATATATCAATACTTAGAGGAAAACTACAGGCTTATATGCATATAGTAGAAAAGAGAGGATGGGGATTAATAGGAAAAATAAAGTAAAATAAACCTAAAAGTAGAGGGGAAATAGAAAGCAATAAAGCCAAAGTTTTATTCTTCAAAAGATTGTTAGACTTGATAAGCCACTGTTGAGACTGACCAAGAAAAAGGGTAGGAGGGACTAGAAAAAGCCCAGATAGGGGCCGGCCCGTGGCTCACTCGGTAGAGTGCAGTGCTAATAACACCAAGGCCCCGGGTTCGGATCCCACATAGGGATGGCCGGTTCGCTCACTGGCTGAGCGTGGTGCTGACAACACCAAGTCAAGGGTTAAGATCCCCTTACCGGTCATCTTTTAAAAAAAAGAAAAAAAAAAAAAGAAAAAGCCCAGATAACCAATAAAAAGAAAAATGGGCCTTCACTATGGATTCTACAGGAAATAAAACGAAATTACAAACTTTATGCCAGTAAATTTGAAAATTTAGATGAAATTTACAAATTTCTAGAAAAATGTAATTTCTTTCACTAGAATGGGAAAATTGGGATACATTCACAAAATGAAAATCTATGAAAATGAATTAACTATAGCTAAACATAACTTGGAAGAATCTCAAAATATTCAGTTAATGCAATAAGATATAAATACTTAGTCTGTTCCTGCTTCTGTAACAAAATACCTGAGACTGGGTAATTTATAAAGAACAGAAATTTATTTTTCAAGTTCTGGAGGCTGGAGTCCAAGATCAAAGTGCCAGCAGTTTCAGTGTCTGGTGAGGTCCCAGTCTCTTTTCCAAGATGACACCTTGTTGTTGCAGCCCCCAGAGGGGACAAACACTGTGTCTTCATGTGGCAGAAGGAAAAAAGGGCCAGGCAACTCTCTGAAGCCTCTTTTATAAGGACATTAATCCCATTCACGAGAGTAGGACCCTCATAACTTAATCACTTTCCAAGAGGCCCCACTTCTTAATACTATCATATTGGGTATTAGGTTCCAACACATGAGTTTTAGAGGGACACATACATTCAAACCATAGCATTCTACCACTGGCTCCCAAAAATTTATGTCCTTCTCACTTGCAAAATACATTCATGCCATCCCAATAGTCCCCAAACTCTTAACTTGTTCTAGCACCAATCCAAAAGTCTAAAGTACTAAGTCTCATCTAAATCAGAGATGGGTGAGACTCAAAGATGTATTTCATTCTGATACAAATTGCTCTCCAGCTGTGAACCTGTGAAATCAAACAAGTTATGTGTTTCCAAAATGCATATGCTAGAACTTAAACCCCAAGGTGATGGTTTTAAGACGTGGGACCTCTGAGAGGTGATTAGGCCATGAGGGCTTCACCCTCACGAATGGGATTAATTCCCTTATAAAACAGCCTTCAGAGAACTGCCTGACCCTTCGATCTCTTTTGGCATGTGAGGACACAGCAACAAGGCACCATCCTGGAAGCAGAGAAAGCCAGCTCTCACCACACTGAATCTGCTGGTGCCTTGATCTTGGGCTTCCCAACCGCTAAAATGGTAAGAAATAAATTCTGTTGTTTACAGATTGCCCAGTCTCAGGCATTTTGTCATAGCAGCACAAACAGACTGTAAGACATACAGTATGATTTCATTTATATTTAACTGAAAAATGGGTAAAACTAAGCTATGTTGTTTATGGATATAGACATAGGTGGTACAAAGAAAACCAAGGGAACACAGTGATGTCTGTACAACCGAAGACTCTATTTTGTGGTTTAAGGAAAATAAAATTGATTATGTTTTTTAAAAAACCAAAGGAACAATTGTCATAACAGCTGGGACAATTGTCACCTCCCAGGGACATAAGGCATTTTAATCAGAGAGGGATATACGTGGGATGTTAGCCATGTTCTATAGTTTGACCTAGTTGGTGGCTAAATGGGTATTTGCTTTATAACCATTCTTTGAATTGTGCGTGCATGTTTATATCTTCTTTTGTGCAATTTTTAATGCTTTTTTAAAATATAAGCTAACCCCAATACATTAAAAACAACAAATATTCTTTAAGAAGTGGTTCCGTCTGACTTGCTTCCTCATGTGAGACAAGCTAGTCTCCATCTTCCTTTTCTTCCCTCTTTTCTTGACAGATCGCCACAGGTTCTAACACTGCCAACTACCCTAATCTTGAAAATCTCTTTACTTTCACAATAGGCCTCTTCCTGGGTCCCTCTTAACTCAGGCAATTCCTTCTCAGCCTCTTTCACAGACTCCTCTTCTTCTGCTTTCCCCTTACATCTGTGGATCTCAAATTTTAAGGCACATTAAGAAACACTTCAGGAAGTAGTTCAAAAATGGAGATTCCCACGTCCCACCCCAAGAGATCTTCATTCATTAACCTTGGGTTAGTCTAAGCAGCCCAGGTAATTCTGACACTGGTAGAACTCAGGCCATACATTGAGTAACACTGCCTTAAATATTGGTGTCTTCCAGCACTATGGATTTGGCCCTGTTATCTTTCACTATAAACCTGGGATCCTTAAACTCGGACTTCAGATGATCTGTAAAACCTCCTCCTTCCCCCCAATATACCTTGTGGCATATGTGCATTTTTCTGGAGATAGCCACAGCTTTAATCTCCATCTAAAGTTTGTAAAAAGGTTAAAAATCACTTCTCTATTCACTCTTCCTACTGGATTTCACCCACATCCACATCCCCATGACTTCTAATTATATACCACTGGCCCAGAATTCTCTCCAACCCTTATATACAACTGTCTACTACATTGCATGTCCCACAGGCACCATCAACTCAACACGTACAAAATTAAACACATCATCTGCCCCCAACAACTCAATGTGCTCCTACTCTGTTCACTCCACCAGCCACCCAGTCAGTCTGTCATCTGACTCCTCCCTCCTCCTCACTCTCCACATTCCTCACCCATCTTCTCCCTCCCTACTACACTACCCTAATTTAGGCCTTCACCACTTCTCAGCTGCAATATCTTCCTAACCGATCTCCCTGACTCATCTACTATCTCCACTACACCCAATAGACTATTCCCTCTCCTGTTTAACATTCTCTACCAGCTCATCGCCTACAGTGTAATAAGGAAACACCACTGATGCACAAGGCCTGTAGTGATCTGACGTATGCCTGCATTCCTAGCGCTGTATGCTCGAACCAGGCTACATGACTCAGTTTCTCCCGAAGTCTCACTTTTCCACTTTTTTTTTTTTTTTTTTAAAGATGACCGATAAGGGGGGACAGCCCGGTGCGGCGCTTGGGAGCGCAGCGGCGCTCCCGCCAAGGGTTCGGATCCCATATAGAGACCGGTCCGCTCACTGGTTGAGCGCGGTGCGGGTGCGACACCGAGGGTTGCGATCCCGTTGCCAGTCGCGGTACAGGCGCGACACCGAGGGTTGCGATCCTGTTACCGGTCACGAAAAAAGACAAAAAAGGAAAAAAAAAAAAAGAAAAAAAAAAAAGATGACCGATAAGGGGATCTTAACCCTTGGCTTGGTGTTGTCAGCACCACGCTCAGCCAGTGAGCAAACCGGCCATCCCTATATGGGATCCGAACGCGGGGCCTTGGTGTTATTAGCACCACACTCTCCCGAGTGAGCCACGGGCCGGCCCTGCCCGGGAGTCTTTTAACAAGGTCTGTAGCATTCTCTGTAGCACTGCAGTGCCTGCCACGATGCCTGCCCCAGAAAGGCCTAATGATTGCTGAATGGCTGGCGGACGGACTGAGTGTCTGAGGACTTCGGGAGTGCCTGCGAGGCAGGGAAGGGGCCTTCAGAGGTCGCTCGGACGCCCCTCACCAGCTGCCGGTCGGCCACCGTCCGGTCGGGCACGAGGCTGTACACCTGGCTCCTCAGCGCGATGGGCGGCAGCGCATCCTCGAACAGGCCGCGCGGGAACAGCTGCACTAGCTCCGCAAGTGCCGCGCGCGCCGACCCTGAGCGGAGAGACCCAGTCACTGGGGCGGAACTGGGGCAGGGAACAACTAAGGGGGCGCCGTTCTCCCAATATACGCGGTTACTCGAGGCGAGGCCCCTCCCAGCCGGGGTCTTTAGCCCCGCCCCGGCTGCCATGGTTACCTGACTCGCCCCTCAGAGGATCCGCTTCTACAGGCCCTCGCTCCCGCCGCCTCTTCAGTCCAAAGGTCTCAGGGACCAGGCAATGCCTCTTCCGGCTCATATCCCGAGACTTTATGGTATCGGGTTAGAGATTGATGTAAAAGAACTTGAAGATAGGGTTTTCCGGCGCAGAGCAGTGACGTATGATCTCCCTGGGCGTCTCTCCTTGGAGACCAGGTGACCCTAAGTCGTAAGTACCGCGACGTGATGACGAAAGAGACGTCGACTTGTCAAATCTCAGGCTCTCGGTGGGCGGGGCCATGCTAACGTGATACCGGCACCACCTCCGCTGAGCGGAGGCCCCACGCCTGCCGCTGATTGGCTCCCTCCAAGAGTACTCCCGTCCTGGACGCTTGCGCCCTGCTCAGGGAAGCTGGTGGCCACGTTTGGATATCCCTCCTGATGTAAATCTCATTCCCCTTCCCCTCCAGCCCCTAAGGGGTTTGCCCGCCACTGTCGCTGAATGATTTCGTCATCGGAAGCAGAAAAACCACCTTTGCATCCCTCTTCGACTTCTGACGTGTCTTCCCTGACGTCATAGCCCTGCGGAGGTGGAAGTAGAGGTTGGGTGTCTTTGAGGTAACCAGTTCCTTGGTCTGAGCCCAAACTTCCTAACTAGGCTCACTGCGTTTGGAGGGTCGGGGGGAAGTGGGAGGGCAAAGGAAGAGGTAGGATGAGCGCTTGGCCTGGTTGTGCTTGAGGGACTGGGACCTGCCTGTTTTAAGGCCAGAGCCTGGCGATCAGGAGGCTCGCCTAGACTTGATCCAGAGTCTCCTTTGTCCAGGCCACCTCTGTGAAATGGAAACTTTTCCCTCTTCTCAGGACTTCATGGAGTCCAGAGGGACCAAGAGAGGGTCTGGGAAGATAGAGGTAACTGAGCCTTGGAACAAACTTCCCCGTCCAGCACCTTCACTCCCCACAGACCCAGCTCTCTACTCTGGGCCCTTTCCCTTCTACCGGCGTCCTTCCGAACTGGGCTGCTTCTCCCTGGATGCTCAACGCCAGTACCATGGAGATGCCCGAGCCCTGCGCTACTACAGCCCACCCCCCACCAATGGTCCAGGCCCTGACTTTGACCTCAGAGATGGATACCCCGATCGATACCAGCCCCGGGACGAGGAGGTCCGAGAGGGGCTGGACCACCTACTACGCTGGCTCCTGGAACACCGAGGCGAGCTGGAGGGGTGAGCAAAGCATAGCACACAAGTAGATCTAGAGACGTGCACGTACTCTCTAAAAAGAAGAGCCTGTGTTATAGTGAGAATCAGTCCTTAGAAGGACTCTTTAGGGGAGCCATCTGAGCTAATTCTTTTATCAGACCTTCAGCCTCTAATTCCTCCTTCTCAGGGGTCCAGGATGGCTGGCAGGGGCCACAGTGACATGGCGGGGGCACCTGACAAAATTGCTGACGACACCGTATGAGCGGCAGGAGGGCTGGCAGCTGGCAGCCTCCCGGTTCCAGGGAACACTGTACCTGAGTGAGGTGGAGACTCCGGCGGCCCGGGCTCAGAGGCTTGCTCGGCCACCTCTCCTCCGGGAGCTTATGTACATGGGGTACAAGTTTGAGCAGTACATGTGTGCAGGTGAGAGTTGCCCCTTCTCTGTAGCACCTTTCCACTTCCCCAGAGTTTAAGAGCCCCCTCCCCTGCTGCTGCTTCTCTCCTTATGCAGACAAACCCGGAGGCTCCCCAGACCCCTCTGGGGAGGTTAACACCAACGTGGCCTTCTGCTCTGTGCTACGCAGCCGCCTGGGAAACCACCGTCTGCTCTTCTCAGGGGAGGTAGACTGCACAGACCCCCAGGCCCCATCCACACAGCCCCCCACCTGCTATGTGGAGCTCAAGACCTCCAAGGAGATGCACAGCCCCAGCCAATGGAGGAGCTTCTACAGGTTCAGGATAGGGGTGGGTAGGGAGAGAGCCTAGAATTGACAATTGGGAAAGGCACTTGGGGGAGGATGAAGCCTGAAGATGAGGACAGAATGGAGGGTGGAGGAGCGGGCCAACTGACCCCTTGCCTTTCCCGACAGACACAAACTCCTGAAATGGTGGGCTCAGTCGTTCCTCCCAGGGGTCCCAAAGGTTGTTGCCGGCTTCCGTAACCCAGAAGGTTTTGTCTGTTCCCTCAAGATCTTTCCTACCATGGAGATGTTTGAATACATCAGGGTAAAGCAAGGGTGTCACAGCCCCCACCTGTATCTCCCACCTACCCCTGCTCCAAAACCACAGGCCCAAGTCTGGGGTTGCAGTCTGCCTTCCCCTCTCCCGCTCTCACCCTCACTGCCAGTCTTCTGCCTCCTCCTCTGCCCACTCCAGAACGACCGTGGTGGCTGGAATCCCTCTGTGTGCATGAACTTCTGTGCCGCCTTCCTTAGCTTTGCCCAGAGCACAGTTGTCCAGGATGACCCCAGGTGAGGCATTCAGCTCTGTCCCTCCCCTCGGGATCCCAGGAGCTCAGCCTCCAGCCCTCAACCCATACCTCTTATCTGCCCCCCAGGCTTGTCCACCTCTTCTCCTGGGAACCTGGCGGCCCAGTCACTGTGTCTGTACATCGAGATGCACCCCATGCCTTCCTACCCAGGTGGTATGTGGAAGCCATGACCCAGGAGCAGCTCCCATCACCCCCTAAGACACCCTCTCCCAAGGACTGATGCTTTACAGGGGCTGGTCATATCCCTGGGTACACAGATAATAAAAGCACATTTCTAAGTGGATCTCCCTGCTATGTCTTCTCAGCTAAGTCATCCCTACCGAGCACCTCAAGCACACATGGTGATTTGCTGTTTTATTATTCCATTTTTACATGGGGATCATTCACTGGGTGTAGAGGCTGGCTGCAAAGACAATGTCCCGTTGCAGCAAGGTAGCTGCTGTCTCCATCTTGGCTCCCAGCACAGGCTCCCCTACCAGGCGGGCTGCTCCCCGCAGCGAGCGACACATCTCAGCCAGGCGCTGGATGCAGCGGACTACCAGGCCTTCAGGAGTCCCTGAGAGCCCTGCCAACTCAGAGAAGGGCTATGGGGAGAGCAGGGTGAGGACTGAACATGCTAGGCCTGGGCAGCCTCTTCCCAGCCAGCCTTCCACACAGCCCTAGACCCCAGGTACTCACCATGCCCCGGGCCCACTCGTATACAACCTCGACCAGCCCAAAATTCAGCTCCCCCACGAATTCCTCCACTGTCTGGTTCAGGCCACAGGCCACCTGGACCTCACCGATCCGCTTGGCCACAGCCCGGACACGTTCCACTCCCTGCAGAGGGGGAAGGAGGAGTTAAGGCCTGCTTACCTGCTCCTGGCAGGGAGGCCCAGATCAAGGAAGAAGCCATTCCCACTCTTAGGGGCTCTTACAGGCTGGAGGGGTCACCTGGGGAATTCCTGGGGGTAGGGGTTGGGAATGCCACAGACTGAGAAGGGAGGTGTCCCTACCTGCCTGAGGGTGCTTGGGAGCTGATCCCCAGGGTCCCCAGGGCTTTGGCAGACCAGGCCAGAGAGCAGGGCTGCGATCTCCTCAGGCCGCAGGGCACTCAGCGCATTGTCAAACATAAGCTCAGTGAGGAGCAGCTCATGGCTGCTCATGGCACAAGCCACCCGCCCTGCCAGCTTCACAGTGCCTGCCTCATCCACGTAACCTAGCGTTCGGAGTACCTGGAAGATAGAGAGGAGGTGTTGGGGAGCCTGCTGTCCTCTCCCACACCAGCCCCCAGCCCTGCCCCCGCACCTCTACTCGCTGGTGGTACTCGGGGAGCAGCAGCAGCGACTGATCTGACAGCAGGAAGCGCAGCTGCTCCATCTCCTCCTGTATCTTCATTCGCTCCTGCAGCTTCAGGTACTGCAGAGAGCCACAGGCAGGAGCCCATCAGCCTCCTCCTCACCCCGCAGTAGGGTGCACTGAGGACAAGGACTGAGATGGGGGCAGCCAGTCTATCGGGGACCAAAGAGGCAAAGCCCCCCTCCCAGCTTGAGAGTTAGCATCCAGGGCCCTACCTGGGCAGGAAAACGTGGGCTGTGCACACACTGAGCCCCCCGGATCAGCTCCTCCAGCTTCCGAGCCCGGATCCCACCCTCTACCACTGACACATCCTTGAGCTGCAGGTCATTGACAGGATCAAGGGTGGGGGGTCCTGCTGGGTAGGCCTGAGCCAGGCGCAGCAGTTCCTGGACAACAGTGGTCACAGCCGCTGAGGGAGGATCCCTCCTGAAGAGGGAGTGGGTCTTGAGATCTGGGGTAAGAGGCTTCCCTCCCATAGGAGCACCCCTCAGACTAGGGAGCCCCCTCACCACACATCCCCACTTCATGGTCCCCCTCAGGATGGGAGAGCCCCCTCACCACATCCCCCTCTTTATGGTCCTTCTCAGGCTGGGTGAGCCCCCTCACCACACCATCCCATTTCATGGTCCCCCCAGGCTGGGAGAGGCTTCCCAACCACACACCCCCACACCCCATACTACACAACCCTCCCCAGGAAAACGGCTTCCCCAGCATCTCTGACTTGAATTTCAGTTGCTGCCTCTTGCTCAAGTCCTCCAAGATCTTCTCCCCATTCACCCGGAGCACCTTGGTGGTGATGGCAGCCATGTCTCCTGGTTGGAGCTTGGCCATGGTGTGGTCACAGGGCCCTGTGAAAAGGGGAGAGCAGGTCAGACCTCAAGGTGGACAAAGACATCCTGCTTATACTGCTGCCAGGAAACCACACACCTGCCTCAATTTCACCTTCATGCCTCACTCTCACCTTCATGCCTCACTCTCACCTTCAGGCAGGAACAGCTTGAATCCCACGAGGTCATCTGAGTGGGGTACATCTGGAGTGGCTGGCCCCCTGTCCTGTGGGTCCTCGGACTTAGGCTTATCACACAAGACCAGGGTTGTGAATACTCTGCTGGTGGAGTTCGAGGAGACCTGGGGGAGACAGGGAGGCAGGACAGGGGGATGTGAGGAGTGGACATCAAAGGTGGAGACCAGATCTCTATGCCTGGGCAGGGATGAGGGAGCAACCACGCAGAGCCACCAGTATGGAGGGGTAACCAAGTCAAGCAATCAGAACAGATTTCTTGGGGGGCAGTGGAAGAAGGTGGGCATGAAGTGGGGGTGATGGGAAGGAAGAGAGGGCAAGAGGAAAAATGAGCACACTGTGGTCACTGCAACCTGCTCCCAACCCAACTGGGAAGACGGAGAGAGGGCTTGCTCCCTTGCCCCCTTGCTCCCCACCCTCCACCCTCTGGGGCCCAAATTCCCATCACCCTCACCTGCAGGATCACACCCAATGCATTGTGATGCTCCTGATTCTTCACAATCACCACCCTTCCCGCTGAGAGAGATTTCAGCCCATTCACAGATTCAATGATGCGTCGCTGAAGAGCACAAACAGGCACAAAGGGGAGATGGGAGGAGGCATCCAGGGACACTGGGACTAGGTTCAGAGGCACCCAGAGTGATGCATTCTCTTCCTCCTTCCCCCATCATCTCCCCAACAGTCACACACACTCACCTGGATCATGTTCCGGGTCTCTGTCAGTTCCTCCCCCCAGCTGTAATAGTCAGGCAGATCGACCAGTTGTCCAGTAGTGTCAGGGTCCTCCAAGGCCCCCAGCCTCTTGGTTAGTTCAGCCAGAGCCTGTTCATGGGCCTGGGGAGAAGTGAGGGGAGGTTGTGAAACGAGAGTCTCCAGGCCCAGTCTGCCACACCCCCACCTTCACCCTACTGGCATGTAGATGTCCACCTCTTCCCACCCTGGCTCTGTCCCACCTCCTGCCCTGTACACTAGTCACCTCCTCACCTTGCTGTCCTTGCGGGATGGAAACTCAGAGAAACTCCTCTTCATCATGTCCTCCACCCGGAGGGCATCCACCCGTAGCAGGTTGAGGATCATAGTGTATGTGAGGCGGAACTGGGACTGCAGCTGGGACGGCTTCCCCTGGAGCCAGATCAGAAGCCACTGAGATCAGGGTAGGACCTACTGATCCCCAGCCAGTCCTCTGGGACTGGGTCTACTCTCATCAGATCTAGTCCTAGCTCTGCAGACATGGGGCCTTAGACAAACCACTTGCTCACCCCCTCTGTAACATAAGGGAGGAAAATGAAATAAATACTCTCAAAGGCCATCTAGCTCCATAGTCACAGTAGAACGGAATCTAATCTCATCCTTGGATTTACTCACTTCTACCATGGCTTCTCCAAGGCAAAATAAGAAAAAGTCAGAAGAGAGGAGAGAAAAAGAGGGTTGTTGGAAGAGAGATAATCCAGCAAGTCTCCAAAGCTGGAGCCCTGTTGCCCCGCTCACCATCATCATGCGGTGCAGGTCTGCCATCTCGGGCACCCGGCCCTTGCAGAGCAGGATGACAGTGCCTGTGGGGTCCAGGCCCCTCCGTCCTGCCCGGCCTGCCATCTGCACATACTCTCCAGGGAGCAGGTCCCGGAAGGTGGAGCCATCGTGCTTGCGCATGGAGTCAAACACCACTGTACGGGCTGGCATGTTTACACCCATGGCGAAGGTCTCTGTGGCAAACAAGACCTGGGACAGAGGGAAAGAGAGAGGATCAGCAAAGGGGCTACACAGCCCTGGCTCTGGCCAAGCCCACTTTACTTTGCAGCCAAGGCTAAGTAGGCACCAGGCACAGTGCCAGATTGTTACTGTGGGATCTTTAACTCTCCAGGCAAATCTGCAGGGTAGTAACTATCATCTTCCTCATCTTACTTATGAAGCCACCTATTTCTTTCCTTTTACCTCCATGTCCCACTCCCATCCCCTAACTGCAATTATTCTTACTTTTTTTCTTTTTTATTAGTGGCTGGCCAGAACAGAGATCTGAACCCTTGATCTTGGTGTTATAACACCACTCTCTAACCAACTGAGCTAACCAGCCAGCCCACCATGTATTTAATGAGTATCTTTCTGTGTGAATATGTTTTTGTGCAACGTTTCTTGTTTTGTGTGTATGTGATATATAATTCACATTAAAGGCAATTACATATCTGATTGTTGTCTTCTTTTCCTCCACATAGTGTTTCAACATCCATCCATGTTCCTGTGGTTATATCTAAGCCATCGCTTCCCACTGCTGCAGAACACTCTGTGAGGTGCATCCCCCACATTTACCTACCCATTCTCCCAGTGAAGAGCACCCTGGTACACCAATACCCTGCCACCATAAACAAGATCACAGCAAACAAAGGAAGAACATACATGTGCCCTCATGGACCAGGGTGAGCATTTCTTTGCAGTATATATTTAGAAATGCAATTTAGGGCCAAAGAGTATATTATACTTATTTTGCCTAAATAAAGCCAGGATACTCTCCAGACTGGCCACAGCTGTATGAGGTTTCCTAGAATCACAGTTTCCTACATCTCTAGCAGCACTTGGCATTAACCAGCTTCCTAAATTTTACCAGTCTAACAGCTGTAAAGGCATCTTGTCAGTATTTCAATTTGTATTTCTCCGATTACTAACGACTTTTCATATGCTTGCTAGCTCCTTGGGTTTCTCTTCTGAGAACTACTTCATTTTAAGCGGGGAAACCTAAAGTTCAGGGAGATTAAGTAATTTGTCTAAGGTCACATAGTAATTGGTGGGCTGGGATTCAAACTCAGGCAGTCTGGACCTTGAACTCAAGCTCTTAACCATTGTACTGTCCTACCTAAAGCTCTGCCCCTCTGCCCTCTTGGCAGCCCCTAGGTGGTCAACATCACCCTGGAGAGTCCCTCTCCCACCACTGTGTGCACCTTGACCAGGCCACGGCTGAAGAGCATCTCCACAATTTCCTTGAGGATGGGCAGAATGCCGCTGTGGTGCACACCCAGGCCACGGTGCAGGAGCTCTGACATGTGCAGGACCTGTGGGGGCACGGGGGAGGTCCATGGTCAGGGATGGAGTCTTGGAACATCCTATCTCCCCCAGTCTCCCAGATCAAACATGTACACACACAGAGGTACCTGGGGCAGCTGGCGGTCAGAGCCACGGAGACGAGCAAGACAGCGCTGCAGGAAAAGGTGAATCTCACTCTTCTCTGAACTCGTGGTGAGGTCAAGCGAGGTGAGGCCCGAGGCCTGCTCATCACAGCGGCCCCGGGAGAAGGTGAATACCACTACAGGCAGCTGGGCACGGGTGCGGAGGGAGGCCAGGAGGGACAGGTATACTCCACGGTCCTGGGGAAGGAGAGGAAAGGGTGGAGGTTGAGACCCTGAACCAAGGAGCTGAAGTGGGGGAGGTGAAGCGGGATCAAGTCGGGCAGTTGAGCTCAAAGCTCAAGTCCAAATCCCTGGGGGCCAATGAAGACAGGATGGGGGAGGAGCAGGTGCTGGCAGGTATGAAACCTCCCAGTTCTAGGTTTTTTTTGTTTTTTTTTTTTGTCTTGTCTTTTTCGTGACTGGTAAGGGGATCGCAACCCTCGGCTTGGTGTCGCCCGCACCGCGCTCAGCCAGTGAGCGCACAGGCCATCCCTATATAGGATCCGAACCCGCAGCGGGAGCGTCGCTACGCTCCCAGCGCAGCACTCTCCCGAGTGCACCATGGGGTCGGCTGAAACCTCCCAGTTCTCACCTGCGCGGGTCCCCCCTGATGTGTGGGCTGCTTGGCCCCAAAAGTCTGGGCATGCTTGCTCATTCTCTCCTTCTTGGCCTCCACAGCTGCGTAGTACCTGGGGCACAGGGAGGAGCAGCCATCACACCCAGGTGCGGGCCCAGTGCTGACTCTCTCCCCCATCTCCAGGCTTACCCTTTGGTGTGGAAGGCTCCTCGGGAGTCCAGCAACAGGAAGAGCTCCCCCTGGGTCTTGGGGCTGTTCCCTGTGAAGAGATAGTGCTCCAGGGGGACAGGGCGGGCGACAGTGCTGATCACGTAGATCTGGCGATGCTTCAGTTGCCTGAAGGGAGGAGAGGGCAGCAGGTCAGGGGTGGGAGTCCCCACCCCCTTCCCCACCCGCTCTGACTTCATCTAGTCTTTTTTGAGATGCAGAACAGAAAGCTGTCCCTGCCATCCCATCTCAACATGCAAAGTAATCTGCGCCCAAGGTGAATCCCACAGCTGCCCCAGTGGGACACGTTCGCCAGCCCCCTCTCCCTCCTCCCCATCCCCAAGGTCTGACCACTGTCCCCCACCACAACCAAGGAGTACTACAGCCCCCTTTACCCAAGCACCTAGAACACACATCTCACCCAATCCAGTCAGCAAACTCCAGGGCGTTGGGGACAGTAGCACTCAGAAGGATGATGGAGACGTGGTCAGGGAGCATGATGAGCACCTCTTCCCACACGACCCCCCGCTGGGCACAGAGAGGGAAGACAGGTCATGGGAGCACAGAGAGAAGTGCAACAGGTTTCTATTTGGGGGCAAAGAAGGCAGTAAGGGCCTCAGGGCATGTGGAATGGGGGAGCTGATCACCGAGTCCTGCACGGGAGGACTGCCGGGATCTGGGGGCCCCATGCCCCTTACCTCAGCATCGTTGATATAGTGAACCTCATCAAAGATGACCCACTCCAGGTCCCTGATAACATCCGAGCCACTGTACAGCATGGAGCTGAGGAGAAGAGGCTGAGGGCTGGTTCCCAGTGGTCCCGTCTCCACCCTCTCTTCAGCCAGCATCTCACTGAAGCAGCCTCATCTTCCCAACCACAAGCCACCCGTTCCGAGTGCCCATCTCTCACCGAAGGATCTCTGTCGTCATGATGAGGCAGGAGGCCTCCGGGTGCAGCTGCACGTCCCCAGTGAGCAGCCCCACGTCCCCAAACGTGTTTCGGAAGTCCCGGAACTTCTGGTTGCTCAGAGCCTTGATGGGCGAAGTGTAGATGGTGCTGGGAAAAGGGTGTGAAGTTAGCCAGTCCATCCACACAGCCTCACGGTCAGCACCTCCTCTCCCATGCCAAGCCCCCAGAAACATGCCCTGGAGGCTCAGCAGCTCCTCTTCTTCACCCAAACTGCCCTCACATTCTCTTTCACCATATGACCCCCCAAAAATTCTGTCCCCCAACTACTTCCTAAACTAACCTGGGTCATTCTTCTAGCTTTTCTCCCCCACCATGCCTTCTCACTGCTCTCTGGCCCCTGTCTCAGTCTCTCACCCGACCCTCTCATGGAAAGGATGGGTAGAGTGCTGGAGGGAGGGACGAGAGTAAGAAAGGATGCAGGAGAAAACCAGACTGGCTGTTGAAGGGGCAGGCCGTCTCAGTCTCTCACCCGACCCTCTCATGGAAAGGATGGGTAGAGTGCTGGGGGGAGGGACGAGAGTAAGAAAGGATGCAGGAGAAAACCAGACTGGCTGTTGAAGGGGCAGGCTGGGGAGAGGATTTGTACCGTGTCATGTGTTTCTGGGCCAGGGCAATGGCATATTCAGCCACAACTGTCTTTCCTGCGGATGTGTGAGCTGCGACAAAGACAGAGTCGTGCCTTTCCAAGTGCAGGATGGCCTGCTTCTGAAACACATCCGGCTCAAAGGCCCACTGTGGGAGAGAGAAATAGATGCGGGCTGGAAAAGGGAGAGGGGCCTTCCTTCCTCCTGCTCAGGGACATGCAGGGCACAGGGGAGAAGGCCAGAGTGAGGCAAGGCTGGGATAGAGGACCAAGATTGGCCTGGAAGGTCTCTGGCCTCTGATGGAGAGAGGGGACAAGGAGTGGGCTGGGAGTTAGGGAGGGGTCTGACCCACCAAGAGGTGGAGGAGTGTGAGGACTGGGCCATGGTACCTGGAAGGCTGGCTGGGGAATGAGGCGGTAGAAATCACCAACAGGGGAGGTGACATCCACGGGAATGGCCCACTGCTCCTGAGGCAGAGGTTTTAGTGGCTTTGGAGATGACACAGCTGTGGACGCTTCCTGGAAAAGTTGGGGATGGGGAGTGACAAAGATGCAGACAGAAAGCTCTGGATTACCCTCCTCCCAAATGACGTTCCACTCTTCCCCCGAGGCCCACGCTGGCCAACCCACCCTCCCTGTGGCACAGCCCCTTCTTTCTTACCTCCACCACCCTGAACCACCAACCTTCAACACTAGGTCCTCTAAGCTGCTTGCTCGGGCCAGGGGAGCACTGCAGGGAGAGGCTGGAGCAGTGTCCCCTCTGGGACCTCCTGGCTGTCTCACTGCCTCACTCTCATCCTCATCACCCCCACCCAAATCTATGGGCTCCAGCAGACGGCTGAGGCTGAACAACCCAGGAGCTGGAGTTGGGTGATCTGAGAAGCAAGATGAAAAGGGCAACCTTGTCATGTCCCCCTCTGTCCAGTAGGAGAAGGGGACCACTTCTCCTATGCCCCCACCACAAAGCTAAAACTCACCCTTTGGTGCAAAGTCCACGCCTTTCTTGAAGCCAGGTGGAACAGTCAGAAGATCTGGAGGACAGGGACAGAGAGAGAGAATCAGGGCCACTGCTGCTATTGTACAAGTTGTATATCATCTAAATCTAAAGGAATCATTCACAGCACAGACATTGTAGATGGGGATATTTGTTATGACAGTTTTCTGACAGATAAGAGTAAAACCTGTTACGAAAAGGACACCTTTTCCTAATTTGCTCACAGGCATGGAAGGGTGATAGGCCTGGGCTCCTCCTCCTCAGGGTCCAGATTCGGGGCTCCACCTCACCTTTCTCAAAGTCTATCTCCTCCTCAGCCTCGTCTCGAGTGCTCAGATCTGCTATGGTGGGCTCCTCCATCCCACCTGGGGAGAGGGTGGACAAACAGGGATTCATGGGATGAGGGTAATACAGGATGGGTGGGGAACCCTTCCCTGGAAACCTCTGGCCCCCCTCTCTTACTATCCTTTCTCCACAACAGTCACCTGGCCAGAAAGGGTATTGTGTTGGATTCCCCCACAGGGACTGGGAGACCAGCCCTGGAGGCCGGCGAAGAGACAAGGAAGTTGTGGCTGACAGGTTTGTGTTCTCCAGCAAGACCTGAGGCGAGAGATGAGAACCCCAGTGAGGCTGAATTTGTTTCTGACCTCCCCCACTCTCAATTCTGCTTCTCATGGCCCCTCATCTCTTACCTCCTTGTAGCCCAGTATCTGGCCTGTGGTTGGGTGTCTTTGGGCTTGTAGGTCAGATGGGACTGGGGCCCCCAGGGCAGCCAGAAGAGACCAGGGATCTGTCCTCCTCTGCCATTTTCTGGAGAGAAGAAAAATAATTTGGGGGTCTTATTTCTCCCCTATCCCAGCTTCCTTTGGGAACACATCACTCTAATCTGGGGCCCTCCAGATTCCTCACCGGACTGAGTGCTCCATACCATGCAGAGGCAGCCAGGCTGGGGATGACAGAAACAACTGCTCTGCTTCTTGCTGCAGATCTGGGGCACAGGGAGGGAGGCCATGGGGAAGCTGGAGCAAGGGCAAGATGAGAGGCATTAAGTAAGGAAAGAGGTTAAAATGCAGACAAAAGGTAATGAGATTCGTGTTTAGATCAGAAATGGCAGATGTCCCACGAGACTAGGACAATCAGGCTGAAGTGATATTTTCCAAAGGTTGTCCAAAAACTACCTGCTACTGAATTACCTGGGGCACTGGTTAATAATGCAGATTTTGGATTTCAGAATCATGGAGGCAGACTTAGGAATTTGTATCTGAAAAAGCTCCCCTGCTAGTCATGAGGCACGCTGAAATTTGAAAAGCACTAGTTTTAGAAAAAACGGTCCCAGACCTAAAGATTTAGAGTCCCCTGACTCAAAGGCTAGCATTTCAGCCACCAACAAATGCCCTGATACTTGGAGACAGAAGAAGGGGGCTCTAAGGACAAAAGACACATTTGAAAGAGCAGCTTTCAGAGCTAAGGTATCCCCAGCACTCCCTGCTCTGTCCCCACATGGGCGCTGATCCACCGCAGGTCCTCTGGTCTTCTGGACTGGGGTCTGTCCAGCACCAGTTAGAACCTGGATGCCAGGTGTCCAGCCATAGGAGAGGTAGATCCTACTGTGAGGAGAGTGGAGAAGGTGTCAGGCTCAATGCGGACCAAAGTTAGGGTCACAAGTCACTCACGGTACTCTCTGGAGCCCCAGGCAGGTTCAGCAGCTCCCAGCGCCCTGTACACCCCAGCTCCACGGCCCGAAGGGGCAGGTCCAGGGGATCTGGGGGAGGTAGCACTACAGAAGGAAAGGTCAGGGGTCAGGGGTCATAGGTCATCCCCTGTTTACTACTCGGTTCCACCCCACCGCCCCCTCACCGAGTCGCTCCGTCTCCATCATCCCGGAGCAAAAGTAGCTGCCGGGCAGCCCGGAAGTGCAACGAGCAGCCGTGGAGTGGGCCCCGCCCCCGAACGGGCGGAAGTGAAGCCGACTTCCGGCACCCACTTACCCACTTCCAGTCAGTAGGCGCCAACCTGGAACGGTGGAAGGCCGGGCGGAAGTGCCTGCTCCTTGGGCCGCGTTGGTTACGGCGTTCTGAGCCCTTCGGTACGTCATCGCTCTGAGCCCGCTATCAGTGGCAAGCGCGGGCGCAGCCCGAGACCGTGGGGCAGCTGTTGCCGCCCCCTCAGGTAAGGGTTTCTCTTCCTCGCTCTTCGCCCTTTTTTTCCGAGCCCCTTCTCTCTTTTTCCTCTTCTCGTTGCTCTGAGAGCGCCGCGCTGGTTCCGCTCCCGCCTCTGACGTTCGGATCCTGCGGTTGGCCATACTGACACCAGGGCGGGTAGGGGGGTCGGGTGCCATCGTCTAGGCAATGGAGGAGGTTTTTTTCCCTCCCCGGACTACGTAGTACCCCAAGGCGCTGGTGTCTGTGATCCCTGGAGAGAAGGAATGCTGGTTGATCCCGAGCTTGGACGGTAGCCTGGTTTAAGCAAGGGGTAGGGAAAGACCAAAGGCAGGAGTTGGCAGGCCTGGAGGGGTGGGGTTGGGTACAGTGTGGACGGCGTGTAAACTCTGGGCGGTGACAGTGGAGAAAGATGTCTTGGGCCCTGCCCCTGAACCAGGAGCCACCATGTTGGTGTTACCCCCCGGACTGAGCGAGGAGGAGGAGGCTCTGCAGAAGAAATTCAACAAACTCAAGAAAAAGGTGAGGGAGTGTGTGTGGGCATGGCTCAACCTTTCACAGACTGCACTCTGAGAACACCTGGGGTGAGTGTGAGGAAATGGGGGGAGGGTCCTTCTGGCTCATACCTGGAGACATGTCGCCTCTCAGTGTAGCATCAGGAGGTGGGCTTTCCCAAATCTTGGTGTGGACCTTCTCACTTTTCTTTGAAGTCTGCCATGAAATTGTCTTCTTTTCCCGTGGCTTTTAGTATCACTTAAGAGCTGGTGATCCCTAAGTTTGGTTCTTTCGGTTCTACCTAGTATCTTACTGATAACCTTCAGATACTTAAATTTGGAGCTATCATCTTCCTATTTATTCTAAACTAGTTCCTTTTCTTGAACTTCCAAGTAGGACTGACTACACTCATTTCTCCCATGTGTTTAGACTCAAAATCTCATCTCTGACATCTCCACTATTTGCATAGCCAAACGTTTACCAAGCCTTCTTGAGTCTTCTTTTGAAGTAATTTCTCCTGTTTGTTCCTTCCTATGTATTCCCCAGAGCAGAGCTTTGCTGACACTCACCTAGGCTGTTGTAAAGGCATCTAAATAAGTTTTCTGGCCTTTTTTTTTTTTTTTTTTTTTTATGACCGGTAAGGGGATCTTAACCCTTGACTTGGTGTTGTCAGCACCACACTCTCCAAGTGA
>NW_007727241.1:65308-89391 GCF_000696425.1 Galeopterus variegatus
AAGTTTTTTGGCCTTTTTTTTTTTTTTTTTTTTTTGGACAGACTTTTTCACTCCTGTTAAAATGATCCATTGAAAATATAAAACTCTGTTCTGTCTTCCTTAAAACCCATAAGTGGTTTCACATTGTCTGTAGAACAAACCCCCAAAACCTTAGGTTGTCATTCCTGTCTAGTCAAATAGAACTATTCACTACTCCCAAAGCTTTCTTATCTCTGCATCTTCAACACCCTGTTCTCTTTGTCTTAAATACCCTTTACACAAATACTCTTCTAAAATACTCTTCTCTATCTGTGTTGTGTAGATTCTACCCAGGACCCAGTATAATAGTCATTAAGCATCAGAAAATCTTACTTGCTTTTAACTGGGAATAGTCACCTCTTTATAATCATTCTTGGCGATTCAATTTAGTCATTTTATTTCCCAGACTGCAAGTTTCTTGTGGGTAGGAACCAATATTATACTTTTATATGCCCCTGTTACAAAGTCATGGCTGGGCCTCATTAAATATGCAGGGGATGGTTGGATGAAGCCTCCAAGAAAGGCACATAGACTTATACTTAATTGCAGCATATATCCTGGGACTCCAGTCCATGGTTGAATTCTTTGTTTTCAGCTTCAAAAATGTGAGCTCTGCAAGGCCTCTGGATACTATCATTTGGTTAAATTAGATATTACCAGCATTGTAGATGATCTAGGGTACCAGGTGCGAGAAGGGCTGCCTCATTGCACCCCTCAGGGAGAACCATTTGCATTGTTTTCTCCTAGAAAACTGTCCCTGGAGTGATGTGCCCATAGGCCTTGGGAGAGGACTTGGTCAGGGGCTGGCCTTCACTGACCCCTCTCTTCTCACCCTCATTCTCAGAAAAAGGCATTGCTAGCTCTGAAGAAGCAAAATAGCAGCAGCACAGCCAGCCAAGGCGGTGTCAAACGCTGTGAGTGACAGGGGATATAGGATGTACTGGAAATGGGCAGCATGGGGCTGACATTTGTCACAGCCTGGCCATCATAATGCCTCTTTCCCTCACCACTCCAGCACTGTCAGAGCAGCCTGTGGTGGACACAGCCACAGCAACAGAGCAGGCAAAGCAGCTGGTGAAGTCAGGAGCCATCAGTGCCATCAAGGCCGAGACAAAGAACTCGGGCTTCAAACGTTCTCGAACCCTAGAGGGGAAGTTAAAGGTGAGCACAAGCAGAAGTACTGTTCAGGGAACCCTTGACTTCATAGGGCATCTCTCCAAGTTGGAATGGAGGTGGGCTTAGGGAAAAAGTAATGCATATTCAATCATGGACAAATTGCTGTACCATTCTGAGTTTCAGGTTTCTTATCAGTAAAATGAAAAAACTGGGTGACTCCTAAATCCTTTTCCATTATACACATTCCGTGGAATGATTCTAATCCACCTTGGGTTAGAGCTCTTGGAATATGTGGCTTTGAGGGGTTGAACAAGCTGAAAATGTCATCAGGTCCAAGAGAGGTTAAGATAAACTAAATACTTCGCATGTATATTAGGTCAGTTATGAAAGATACCACGTAGTCAAATAAGAAAGATGAGAGGGAGCCAAGAAGAGGGTGAGGGAAGCGGAAGCTCTCTGTCCCATGGTTGGGCATCCTCCCGCTCCCACACTGAGGTAGTTCTCTACCACCTCTCTCCAGGACCCTGAGAAGGGGCCAGTCCCCACTTTCCAGCCGTTCCAGAGGAGCATATCAGCTGACGACGACCTGCAGGAGGTAATGGTTCCCAGTTCTCCATCCCTGAGGGGCTGAGGATTGAAGAAGATGAGAGACCCACATATTTAGGATGACATGCCAATAACTGGGAATCATTTTAACCGTTCTTGGTCTCTTTTTCAGTCGTCCAGACGTCCCCAGAGGAAATCTCTGTATGAGAGGTTAGAGAGTTAGGGATAGGACTGGGTCCCACTTGGCAGGGAATGAGGAGGGAGCAGGGGAGGGTTGATTGCCTGAGTCCTTGGGAGGTTTGGGGCTGAAGTAGAAGGAGCTGGGATGCAGGGGGAGTGTTGAGTCTCCACAGGGTCTGGGAGGAAGAGGTGAAGGCCCCATTTGATCCTCACTGTCTGCCTCTCCCCAGCTTTGTGTCTTCCAGCGATCGGCTTCGAGAACTAGGGCCAGATGGAGAAGAGGCAGACGGCCCAGGGGCTGGTGATGGCCCCCCTCGAAGCTTTGACTGGGGTTATGAAGAACGTGGTGGTGCCCGTTCCTCAGCCTCCCCACCCCGAAGCCACAGCCGAGACCACAGCCATGAGAGGAATCGGGACAGGGACAGAGACCGAGACCGGGAGCGGGACAGAGACCGGGAACGGGACAGGGATCGAGACCGGGAACGGGACAGAGATCGAGACCGGGAACGGGACAGGGATCGAGATCGAGACCGAGAGGGCCCTTTCCGCAGTGAGTGATCTTGGCTGTTGGAAGAGGTGACCTCAGCTAGGGTTTAGATGGGTTCTGCTAAAGTGGAGAGTGAGATGGGCTCCTGTGATTCCTGATCTCATAGGGTCGGACTCATTCCCTGAACGCCGGGCCCCTCGGAAGGGGAATACCCTCTATGTGTATGGAGAAGACATGACACCCACCCTCCTCCGTGGGGCCTTCTCTCCCTTTGGAAACATCATTGATCTCTCCATGGACCCACCTAGAAAGTAAGGATGACGATGGAGCATGATGAGAAGTCCTGGGAGAACCTGGGGTGTGAGTCCTGGGGGAGGAAAGCTGACCTATCTCCAGCAACCTGTGAGCACTGGTTTGGTTAGTCCAGGAGAGCCCATAGGCCCTCTACTGACCCTGTTTTCTCTCATCCCAGCTGTGCCTTCGTCACCTATGAAAAGATGGAGTCAGCAGATCAGGCCGTTGCTGAGGTTGGGACTTCCCAGAACTGTTCTTCCCGTACATCCTGCTATCTTCATGTTTTCACCTTAAAATACTGGGAGCCAGGAGAAAATTGGTTCATCTTGATAGAGAAAGTCTCCCCCAATTCACACAGAAACATTTATATTCTCAGATTCCTGTTCAGTCTACCCCTAGGATAGCAACCCCTGGAGCAACTCCTTTGGGTTATCTGTAATGCCCCTCCCCCAACCTCTGCCCCCTCCTTTCTTCTGCTCCAGCTCAATGGGACGCAGGTGGAGTCCGTACAGCTCAAGGTCAACATAGCCCGTAAACAGCCCATGCTGGATGCTGCTACTGGCAAGTCTGTCTGGGGCTCCCTCGGTAAGAATGGGATTCTTCCTTATCCTTGCCCCCACATTTCACTCCCTTGTACGTCCCTGGGTTCCCTAGAGGTAATAGAGATTAAAATTTGTTTGGAAGCTGTGGAAATGGGAAGGAGAATTGTCAGGTCCTCTGTCAATTAGAGATAAGGGAAGAAGAAGAGAAAAGGATTCAAAACGACCCCCAAAGTGATGATTGGAATGGGGAAGAAAGTGGAGTCAGAGTCCAGTTGGTGAGGAAGATAAGCACCTTGTGTGGCTTGTTCATTTTGAGATGGAGTAGAGTAGGTTTCGTAAGCACTTGAAACTAGGGATCTGGAACTCAAGTGTCAGGTGAGGAATGAAAACATGGATTAGAATCATCTGCATCACAGGATGGCTGCAAAATGATAGTATCATTTGGGGAGACTGCTTTGGAGGAAAAAGTGACCCAGGACTGGGCTTGGGGAATATTCAAGGAATACAAATATGTTAGGAAGCAGGGCAGTACTCCTCATGGCCTGCATGTCCCCTGCTCTCCTGACATGTTAGGCTGAAGTTGCGGATGCAGCACAGGAGACAGAAGGAAAGGTCAGAGGGCTGGGAGCAGCCCTGGGGGGCCTGGGCCACTGAAGCTTTGGGAAGGAGGGCGTGGGCAACAGGGCCAAGGCACAGAGGTCAAAGAGACAGGAAGCTGGCGTGGAGGGGTTCACTCTTGCCCCAGAGTGGCGGGGATAGAACCCCTGGATGGGGTGAAGAGAGAGACATGTCCCATGGAGGGAGGATGAGGAAGGGGGAGAAACAGCTAGAGGCTCAAGGGAGAATGATGAGGACCAAAGCTACCCCCGGAACGAGCTCTCCTGGTGGAGTTTGTAGCATTTCTCAGTGTGAATAAACCATTTTACCTGAAAATAGATTTTCCTGGGAAAGGATGAGCAGAAAGAAGGGTTCAGAGCAAAAGTGGCCCCACGGACAAAAGGAAGGAACCAGAATTGACCAGCATATTGACACAGGGCTGCAGAGATTTTCTCGTTTTTAATTTTTGGTGTATTGACTAAAAGTAGTGGGTTAACATCATTCACATGTCTCAGTAATGATAACATTTGGGTTTTTTTAAGAGCAAAACGTCACAGTGTCCACATGTGCCACAGGAAGAGCATGGTGATGGGTTAGCTGCCACTGGCTTGAGGGGGCTAAGAGGAGACAGACCATCCTGTCCACCAGAGGGCAGGATGAACACTGGGCTTCCACAAGCCAGAGGCTGGGAGTGAGGTAGTCAGGCTCTGGGCTTGAAGTCTGATCAGTGATCTCCTTCAGACCTTCACTGTTCCTCTCCTCCCTCCCTAGCTGTGCAGAACAGCCCTAAGGGTTGCCACCGGGACAAGAGGACTCAGATTGTCTACAGTGATGACGTCTACAAGGAAAACCTTGTGGATGGCTTCTAAGGAATGGAGCTGGATTCCTTGTGCCTCATATGCCCCCAGTGCTGGTCTCAGTAAAACACTGAGGTGGAAGCCACACATCTCCCTCAGCCTCTGGTTTTTCAGCACTTGGGATTGGGGTTAAACCTTTAAAAACGGCTGTCAGATTTGATCTTTGTTCTAACAACATGGACAGCGCACATTCCCAGCTCCCTTGCCCCAAAAGGATCTGGAACACAGATGTTGTCAAAGCTGTTTTAATTCAGTCCCCTCCCTGTTTCCAGCAGGAAAGCCCTTATAGAAAACCCAGATCCTCTTGTTTGAGTTTCTCCTTGAGCCAGGGCAACACTTGGAAGAGGTTGACGTGAAAGTCTCGGGCGTGAACAGGTACCTGCTTTTGCCGTGTCTGGTGTTTGCAGACATTCACTACTCCCCAGCTGATTACGCCAACCTGCAGAGGCGAGGGGATGCCATGGATCATTTGGTAGAATTCCTTCCTAATCCCAGGAAGCATGGCTATTCTCAGTTGCATCTGAGCTGACTTAAAGGAATTAAACTAGGGACCCAGCTCAGATCTGTTGACACAACACAGGACACATGGCCCTAAGCTGGCTGCTTCAAGGAATAGCCCTAAAGTGAGGTAGGCTCTGCCCACCTCCCCTTTCCAGCCACCTGCATTGAGCTTTCCTGCTTTGGGGCCAATGATGACCACTTGGCATCTCCCCACAGATAGAAAAGGGAGAACTCACTTGAATGAAGCGACTTCTCTTGTGAATAATTAGCGGTCCACCAGAATCACCTGTAGGAGAGGCGAAGCTGAAGGGAAAAGGACTCTCAGGCCATAGGAACTTGCAGCACAACCAGAGAGCCTGCTCTCACCTTTGCAAGTATTGGGGTCAGCATAGGGATCCACACCGCCAGTGCAAAGGAACCTGGGGGTGACCACCTCAGAGATGTCCTTGACTTTGTCATAGCCTGGGGCATATCGAGCATCTCTCTCACAGCTGGCTTTCTGTAGGGGAGGTGAGAAGCATGGAGGAAAAGGTGTTGAACAAAGCCGGTTTAGGAAGGAGTGGGGCCTAGAGGATCTCCTTAGGGTCCACATTCCTCACCTTATCCCCATTCTTGATGTACACCTCTTTCCGAGTCAGCTTCTTCTTCTCCTCGGACACAAAAAGAGCTTTGATATTCTTTGCAGGGAGCAGCTCTTCCTCTGGGCAGGTGGACAGACTGTGTTATTTCAGCTGCCCCCACCCCTACCCCATCTCCCCATTGCCTTTGTCACTCAGCAGATATCTCCCGAGCCCTTCCTATAAGCTGGGCACCGAGCTGGCTTTATCTGCTCCTACAGCAGCTCCCTCTCATGCCCCGCTTGTTTCTTAGAATCTTGTCCTTGTCCTGTCCCTGAGTGTGCCTTACTGTGTTGCTGGCAAGTGGTTGTCTGGGGAAGCCTCAAAGCTCGAGTTGTTCCCTCGGTGCAAGGGAGACAAATGGGCCTGTTACGGAGAGAGGGGGCAAGTTAGGAACAGCAAACAGCCTGCCCCAGACCCCTGCCCTCCAGCCCACCTATCCCAGCCTTTTCTTGTCAGGGATCCAGGTGCTCTCACCTGACAGTCTGGTCATACGTCAGCTTATTCTTGAGCTTGATCAGGGCCACATCGTAGTCATAAAATTCAGGAATTCCTTCTGCCTTTTTTCCATAGATGTCGTAGTTGGGGTGAAATAGCACTGTGTCTATCTCCAGGTCCCGCCTCTTCCCTCCTGAGGTAGGAGGAGAGTGGGTACCATCTCTCTGTGGGCAGCCTTCTGCCTCTGGCCCCACATCACCCCTAACTTCAAGTCTTCCCCATTCCTGACTGATCCAGGGTGCAGGGGCGGGGGCTGCTTTGAGAACAGGTGGGGTGTGTGATCTTGAAGAGGGAAGTGTTGCTGGGAAGGCATGGCTGGAACTCAGAACCAATCACTTGTATCCTTACCCACGCTGACCTTGATTGAGTGGTTCTGGTCATCCACGGTGAAACAGTGTGCCGCTGTCAGCACAAAGTACTCAGACACCACAGCCCCCATACAGTTCTCATGTCCCTTCTCAGGGCGCTGGGAACAGAGTGGTTAAGGGAGAAAGCTCAGCTTTCACAAACCACAATCCAATATAAACATTTTGCCCTTCCCCTACCATCACGTGCTGACCTCACCTCCCACAAATCCCCACTGCTATGATGCTATGCTTACAGTGACTGAGATCTTGGCCTGCCATGGTTGCTTGTGGTAATCGGTACCTTGCCTGTGCTCCCAAACCATGCCACAGAGACCCAGAGACTTGGATTCATCTGGCAGAAAGGAGAATGTACTGAGAGCTGGTGACACTTCATTCCCATATGGTGCCAATATTTTGGGAAGGGATCCGCGCATGTCCGTGAAAACCATAGGCCCATAAGGAGGAAAGGACAGACCAGGGGCATTTGTTTCCTCATGTTAGGAGACAGAACCACTGTGGTGTAGTGAAAAGAACTTGAAACTAAGAAATCAGAGACCTGGCTGTTTTCAGACCTAGCTCTTACTAGCTTGCTGTCCCTTGACCTCTTTTGGCCTCAGTTTCCACATCTGTAAAATGAGGGGCTACAGAAAGATCTCTGAAGTTGCTCAGAGCTGTGTGATTCTAAGATCAGGAAGTGGACAGTGCCAGGAAGCAAAAATAGTGACACTGAGGTAGAGAAGGAGGAATGAGCAAGGCCTTCCAGACTACTAGGGCTTCAGGGGTAGAGGAAGAATAAGTGACTTCAGGGGGACCTGGGAAGAGCTGATTTTCCAGACAGTATCCTTATGCCTTCCTAGCATCTTCCTACCAATCATTCGTTTTTTTGATTTTTGTGTGTGTGGCAGGCTGGTACGGGGATTCAAACACTTGACCTTGGGTGTTACAACACCATGCTCTAACCAACCTACCAATCATTTGGAAGAAAACGTCTTCCAGGTTTTCCATGTCCTTGACTTTGAATACATGTTGCTCGTTCTCTTTCTTGGAAGCCAAAGCATTGATCTTTGCTTGGTCCACCAGAGGCCCGACCCCAAACACATAGACATCTGAGGGAGGAAGAGGGAGAGTGAGGGTCTAGGCCCTGAGAAAGCAGCATGTTGGGTCCTGGGAAGGTCACTCACCCAGATAGTCCTCTCTTGGGTTTTTGCGATCCCTGCCAATGTCCAGCAAGTCCCGGATCTCATCAATGACAGTGACTGGGTCCCCACCCATGTTGTGCAAGCCTGCAGAAGAGACAGCGACCATGAGGGTGGGAGGTGAAGAAGGAAGAAGGTCAAGAAAGATAAATTGGCTAGAGCCAGTGACACACATGGCTGGTGAACAGGCTGAGGAGGGAATGGAAGTGACAAATCACAGAGGGCTTTAGGGAGAAGGGTCACAAGAGGGGCTGGCCAGTTAGCCCAGTTGGTTCAAACATGGTGTTATAACACCAAGGTCAAAGGTTCAGATCCCCGTACCAGCCAGTCGCTAAAAAAAATGGGTCAAAGGAGAGCTCAATCTCCAGCTATGAGTAGCATTCAGGACCCCAACCATAAGTCTAGTGTTACATGTGGACTTGAGGGCACATGCTGGTATGAGAGGGTGGGGAGGCTGGGGCGGTAGAGAGGTTCCTTCTGACCATCAGTCATGAGGATGATGACATGGCGGGTGCGGTTCCAGCCTTCAGGGGGTGTATTTCCTGGCCAGCTCATCATGCTGTACACTGCCTGGAGGGCCTTCTTGGTGTTAGTCCCTGCTTTCAATTTGTGGTCTGTGGAGAGGGAAGAGGTCATCACCTAATCTGGTCTTCCAAACCATCCTTGAACTCTTAAGTCCTATCAGGAACTGAGATGCTGCATCTTTCAACTTTTTTAGTTGTCATCCCACTGACTTCCCTTTGACCACAAAGTGGTCCTCCCAGCCCCCAACAGGTTCCCACTAACCCCCATTGCCCGATGATCCTGCAGTCCAACCTTTGACTACAAAGTGGTCCTCTCTGTCCCTCTCAGTGTGATCTCACTCCCCCTCCCCACGCACCCCTAAACCTTCTGACCTCTCTGATCCCAAAGTGAACCTCCCACCATTCCCTGCCCTAGCCTCTGACCTTCATAATTGATTTGTTCAAGCATCTTCGTGACCCAGTCTGCATCACTGCTCCTTGGGTCAGACACTCTAACCAAAGTCTTGGGTTCTGTGGCATATGTTACTAGACCATATCTTGGCCTCACCCCATAACTCGCCACCTGTGGGTGAGGGGAGCAAGGGGTCATGGCACTGAAAGTAGAATACTGATTGGGAGAATTCAGCAACATTGCTGGGACAGGGAAGTTCCTAGTAAGAAGCTCAAGGACTGCTGAGGTTCATAAAGGAGTCTGTTAAACATCAAGAAACTGCTTCAGGTAAAAAGGGAAGGAGGACAGAATAGGACCTAGAGATCTTCTGGGGCCCTGGGGCTCAGAGGGGCTGGGAACACCACGGAGCTAGTCCTGGAAGTGCAGCAAGGTCCATTCAGGGTGCCCACATTCAAGGGGAAGGGGACTTCACCTTCTCAATTAAGTTGACAAGACACCTCTTGGCCCCTGTGAAGTTGCCAAGCCCGATGCTGTCTGATCCATCTAGCACCAGGTAGATGTTCATGGAGCCTGAGGGGTCCAGGACAATCTTCCGCTTCTGTTGTTCGCCTGGGTGCCAGCAGAGAGACTCAGGCTCCAGCCTGCATAGTTTGGCTGCCCCTTCTCCATCCTCCCTCAATTTCCTGCCCGTCTCCCCTCTCTGCCTTCAAACCTGGGCTGTGCCCATCCTCGGCATCAACTCCTTCTATGGTCTCTGTCAGAGAAGACAGGAAGGCTTCAGCCACCTCTTGAGGGGTGTCATACATGAAGGAGTCTGAGAGAGATCAGAAATAAGGTCAAATATCTGGAAGGGTCAGCAACCCAGTGACCAGAGAGACAGAAGATGGTAGGTTTCCAGGGTGGGAAGGGCTCAGAAGTGAGAAGGTTCTACAGGGAGGTTTAGAAGAAGTGAGGGAAAAGCTGGGTTGAGGTGGGGAGAGAAGAGTGCCCTGGTGTGGGGACAGTAAGACAAGAGAGCAGGATATGACGTGGGGGCATAGGTTAAGTGTCACCTTGGCAGGAAGGCTCCGTCCCACTCCACGAGCCACCTTCCTGGCATGTTCGCCGCTGGGATCCACGGAGTATAAGTCCCCGGCTGCAGTGGTAGGTGACACTGTCTTCAAGTCGGTACTGGCTGCCCACCTTCCTTGTGCCAATGGGGATGCCCGGATTGGGGCAGTACCAAGCTGCAGAGGCATGAGACACGGAGGTGAGCACCAAAGCCTGAGGCCCAGAGGGCAAGGCAGAGAGCAAGAGTTATGGCACCCAGTGCCCATTCCTCAGGCTGGAGCACTGTTGGAGAGAGGGGAACGTCATGGGGGGAGGGGATGCTCCTCACCTCCATCATCACAGATCGCCGTTTGCCCATCCCACCGGCCGTTCACTTGGCAGGTGCGATTGACAGAGCCCCGGAGAGTGTAACCATCGTAGCAGTGGAAGGAGATCTCGTCACTCACATTGTAGTGGGGAGCCCGGGGCCAGTAGTACCCATTCTCAAAGTCCTGGGGTCTTGGACAGTGAATTGCTTTAGGGAGGGGGACAAGTAGAAGTCACAATAGGGAAGGGCTGCCTTAAGGGTATTCCTCCTGGTCTCAGAGACCCTGTCGCTGAGAAACAGTGCCTTCCAGGTCCAGCAGGAGCAGCCCTACTCCTCGACCCCTGGGGGGATTCCACTGCTCCTCCCCATTTCTGAGTGTCCTCTTAACTGCCAGGGCTGCCTGACACAGGCCAAATGCTTAATAAAGGTTAGCTCCCCTCTTCCCTCCTTCCCACCTGCAACCCTAGAACTGCTCCTACTCCTATTCAGCCTACTTTGTCCACCTGCCTGGTCTCAACACAACTCTAATCTCATCCTAGTCCCGACCTTACTGCCACCTGCTCCATCCCTCCCCTGGCCCACTGCCCTCAAACCTCTGCATTCTGCCTTCTTGACTATCTTTTGGTCTTGGGTCTTCAGGGTGCTCCAGGACCCCGTGGATCTGCAGGTGCGAGTCTGCACAGGGTACGGGTAGAAGCCAGAGGGACACAGGTACTCCAGGGCCTGGCCCTCTTGGAGAAGTCGGAAGGAGCCGCCTTTGATCTCTATCCCCTCCAGAGAGCAGGAGCCCCGGGGCTGGGCTGCAGGCAGTGGAGTTGTGCTCACACCTGAAGAGAAAGGCTGATAAGCCTGGCCCCACCAGGCAAAGGGGGGATGCTGGGATAGCAGGAGGGGAGAAGTGACCCTCGCTTACCTCCAAACAAGAAGCCCAAGACCAAGAGTACTAGGCAGAGTTGGGGGCTGAGATTGCTTCCCATGGCGATGGATGGCAGGAGAGTAGCTGGGGCTGGGGTCAGGATGGCCTATCCAGGCTTGTTCTGTGTGTCTGGTTGGCTCAGTGTCCAAGCCGCAACTCCAGACCTGGGCCTGGTCTTGCTCTCTTCCCCTGCCCCCACCCGCCCTAGCCTTTTATGCAATCCGTCTGTGTTCTGGCACCTGCAGCTTGCCCCACCTGACCTACTCACATCACTTTCCCGGAACATCCAAGCGGGAGGGCCCCACTCAGCTGCCAATAGAGGAAACAGAAACTGCACAAGCGCCACCCTTTGCTGCCCAAGGGCCAGGAACCCCCCGCCCCCCATCACCTCCTCTCAACCCCCAGCTCATTCCCAACATGCCAGATCGTCCCCTTCAGGACCAGAAATAAGGCCTCCAGCTCGCTCCCCTGTTGACCGTGTGTTATGGGGCAGAGTTCAGCCACTGTTTGTCCAGCAGGGTCTCTGACCTGCCCTCCTGCAGTTCCTGGAACCATTCCGCCTCCCCCTCCCCCTGGGCCAGCCATGCCGGGCCCCCAGACAGAAGCAGGGACAAATGTGGAAATCACTGATTTTTATTAATTTCATAACTGGGAAATTCCATGTGAAAGTGAAAGGAGCAAGAGTCAAGTAACCCAAGGGTGGAGTTTGAGCACCGGCTGGCTGAGAAGGGGAGGTGGGGGCAGCAGGGACAGCTGTGCTGGCAGGAGCACTGGAGACTGCCCAGCTTGCACGCGCTGCCTCTGGGATCCTGGAGACCAGGTTTTACTCAGCCAGGAGTGAGGGTGGGTCACGGGATCTGAGGGTGGACGTTCAGAGGTAGGACAAAGGAGAGATGGCAGATTCTGGCAGTACAGCCAAGGGGCCAGTGGCCATGACTAGAGGGGTAAAAAGTTCAGGACGTCCTTCAGGTGCTGCCTCAGCCAGGGCTGCAGGCGGAAGAGATTGATGTGGAAGTCTCGTGGTGGCGGGACCTTGCCACGGGGGGCTTTTTTGCGGGAGTTTTTGTCGGTGGCACCGGCACAGGGATTGTAAAGACCCCAGCTCACGAGGCCCACCTGGAGGAAAGGAGAGGTTGGGGTGGAAGGCTGCCACAGCCCCAGCTCCAAACTCCAACCTCCCTGTTTCCTTCAAAGGCTTCCCTCATCCCCCCAGTAGCCCCCAGCCTGTGAGCCTCCCCCTTCTCACCTGAAAAAACCTGAATCTTCGCTCAAGGAAAACTGCTCCCCCAGATTCTCCTGCCAGCAAAGAGGGACAGGAGACAGTGTCACCCAGGGCAGTACACTGATGTCCTGGAAAGCATGCTGGCCACAGGACATGGGTGGCTTTCCCCTTGGGAATGCAGGCATGGGGTGGGGGGGACTCACCCTTGCAAGGATTGTCATCCTCCTGGGATCCACTACATAGAAACTGATCTGTCACCACCTCTCTGACATCTGTCAAGTTGGGGAATGTGGTTTTGTCTTGGGAGATGACCTGGATACAGCTTGTCCACTGCAGAAGGGGCGGAGCAGGAGAAAACAATGAAATGAGCAGACACAGGGGACACCTGGCAGATGAACTAGGCCTGGGAGGTGGGGTGACTTGAGTCAGACGGAGAAAGCAGCCAGAGCTGGAGGAGGAAGAGAGACATTCTGGGAGCTGCCACGGGGGACTCCCAGTATGCCCGACCTGAGACCCTCACCTCTGTCCCCATCTTGAGGTTAATGTTCAGTTTGCTCCCATTCAAGGCAACAAAATGAGCAGGAACGCTCAGTTTGTTCAGAAGTTCTGTCTCTGAAGTCAAGGAGAAGGGAATGTTAGTGCTGGTTCCTTCACTGAATCCAGACTCTTGGCTTGGGGACTGAGCCAACCCAGTCCGTGTCATCACCCCCAAGCCCTGGCCTCCAGTCTCACACCCTAACCCCCAGCACCCACCGTGGTCCTGACAGGTGCTGCGTTGGGGTCTCCGCAGAGCCAGATTGGCCTCCACTGTGCAGGGAAGGCAGATGGGCCTGGGAAGGAGGGCGAGGGTCACATAGACCTGTCCTCGGTATCCCGTCTGGAGCTCCCCAGAGCACTCTCCCCTACAGGGAGCCCTCCCATCCCAGACTCCAGCACCTAGCATGGGTGGACATCTTCACTTTCTGGGCCAGCTTCAGCAGGGCAATGTCATCGCCATAGAACTCTGGAATTCCCTGGTTCTTCTTGGCAAAGACATCAAACCCCAGGGAAATCACCACCTTCTCAATAAGGAATTCTTTGCCCCACTGGGAGTCAGGATCCCCTGGGAATGATAGGCAGATTAGGCTGGACTAAGGCTCCTAAAGGACCAGAGGCTGGGGACAGGTGGTGGCACTTCTGGCTTCGGGGTCAGGAGCCTGGTGCAGCCTTTGCCTTACCCACACTGACCCTCCACAGGGAGTGGTTCTGGGCATTGCGGAAGCAGTGAGCCGCCGTCAGAACCCACTGGTCGGAGATGAGGGCCCCCCGGCAGGTCTCCTGGCTCTTGGGCTGCAGGGTAACAGGCGATCTTCAGGGACTGCTGTGTCTCTGGCCCATGGCCGCTTTCACCTCTGGGATCCAAGCCCCACCCCTCCTTCCTGGTACCTTAATAGTGACATGCCAGGGTGTCCGCTCCTGGTTGGAGGCATTGGCTGACATGTTTCCCACCCCGCAGATAGTGTCTGTGAGCTTGGAGACATCTGTGGGTGTGAGGATCAGATGGGGAAAGAGACAAGGAGGGGCACTGTGTCCAGGTTCCCAACCTGGGCCCCCAGCTGGCTCCTCACCACCCTCCTGCTCCAGAGAGAGCAAAGCCCACTCACCCAGCATGTGCTCGAAGACCTGGTACAGAGCCCGAGTGTCCTGCAGAATGAAGGCATGCCTCTCGCCATCCTTCTTGGACGCCAGCTCATTCAGTTCTCTCCAGTCCACATCCAGTTTACCCACCCCAATGGCATAGATATCTGATGAGGAGGAGGGAAATCATCAGAATCCTGTGGCTGAGGGGCTGCCCGGTGAGACAGGAGGCTGTAATTTGGACCCCACTGGATCCAACAAAGACCTATGTGAGCCGGACCCCTGCCTCCCTCGCCCCTGCTGCCTGTCTTCCTTCATTTCCTACTACTCCTTGCCCTTCACTCTCTTCCAGCACACAGCCTCCCAACGTCCCTCAAATCCACAGGCATATTCCCACCACAGGCCCTTTGCACCTGCCGTGCCTCCACCTGGTTCACTCCTCCCCCAGACTTCCATGAGGCTCACTTCCTTACCTTTTTAAGTCTTGGTTCAAATGTCTCCTTCTCAGCTAGGCCTTGCCTGGCCTCCCTGTCTAAAAGTGCGATGCCCCAGACACTTGCATCCGCCCTGCTTCATTTCATACCCTAGCGTGTGTCATCTACCACCCACCACACTAGGCTTCCTTATTGACCTTGTTTATTGCCTATAGTGAGTAGAATTATGTCCCCCCAAAAGATATGTTCAAGTCCTAACCCCTAGTACCTATGAATCTGACCATATTCAGAAAAAGGGTCTTTGCAGATGTAATTAAATTAAGATGAGGTCATACTGGATTATGAGCCCTAATCCAAAAACTGGTGTCCTTGTAAGGAGAGAGGGATTTGGACACAGATAGGAGAATACCATGTAATGACACAGAGATGCACATGGGAAAGACAGCAAGGTGAAGACTAAGGTAGGGACTGGAGTTATGCTACTACAATCCCAGGAACACCAGGGGCCAAGGAAGAGGCAGGGAAGGATTCTCCCCTAGAGCCTCCAGAGGGAGTGCAGCCCTGCCCACACCTTGATTTCAGATTTTTAGCCTCCAGAACTGTTTTGTGTGTTTTAAGCCACCCAGGTTTGTAGTAATTTGTGGCAGCAGCCCTAGGAAATTGACACAGTGCCCCTATCCCGGAGTGCAGTCCCATGCAAGCAGGCATTTTTGTCTGTCTTGTTCACAGCTGTATCCCCTGACTCAGAATGGTGCCTGGCCCAGGAGAGGCTCTCGGCAAGTAATTTTAAATGACTGAGTGAATAAAAAGAACTCATGAATGTGGCCTAGAGACAAACTTCAGATCTAGTCTTCCTCTGTAAAATGTAGGATCTAGGAGAAGGGCAAAAACCATCTCTTCCCACTGGAGGCCCTGGCCTCTCACAACCGCAAGCCCCTCACGCCAGTGCCCAGCCTCAGAGTGTGAGTCCCAGTCAGACCATCCTGAGGTGACCCACAGAGTCTGGTCTTTCTCCACCCTTTGCATCCCTTGTGACACATTTTTGCTCCCAGAGGGCCCTGTGTCGTGTGTATGGAGTGAGGTCCTCAGACTGACACAGAGAAGCCCTCAGCCAAGAAGCAATCCGGCGGCTGCCCGGACACAAGCAGGGACAGCAGGAGCTAGACAGTTATCATGCTCATGTGTTCTCTTAGACTGTTTTCCTTCAGTTTTCTGCTTCTTTTTGATAAAGTGTTTCCCAGCATTTAACCCTGGCCAAGTGCTAAAGAGGAATGGAGTGGAGTTTGATTTTTGTCACCCTTGAAGGCAGGTGGGATTTCCAAGCAAAGGTTATATTTGGGGGCTCAAAATCAGCTGCCCTCCCTATCTGAGCGTCTCTCTCTGAAATTCTTTTCTAGATCAAGGTCAGTGCAATTTGTGTTTAGTCTGAACCTGAGGAATCGTTCCCTTAGGGGCTGCAACTGCCAAAGCCTAAGTTAGCTATCTGTACTGCTAAAAGAGGAAACACCAGGGACAGTCCCTACAGGGAATCCAGGCCCTTCTTCATGGAAAGCTTCCTGAAACATGAGACGGTGATGGTGATGACAGAGGTAATGTCTAACATATATGACCACTGAGCATTTCTCTGTGCCAGGCAGTGTTTGTCTGAGCATCTTCTCCTATTGGCCTATGACATAGGTCCTAGTACTAGTTAGTCTCCTTGAACAGATGAAGAAACTGCCCATGACCACAGCCCATCAAAGTGTTGAGAAATCAAGTGATATAGTTTAGATATATTTGTTCCCCCAAAGCCCATGTATTAGAAACTTAATGCCAAATAAGAAACCAAAAAAAAAGAGAAAAATAAAAAGTAAAATAAAATAAACCTTAATCCCCACTGTGACAGTGTTAAGAGGGTGGGAAATCCTATTATGGTAACTGAAAGGGAGGCCTTTGGGAGGTGATTAGATTGTGAGGACTGTGCCCTCATGAATGGGTTGATCCATTGATGGCTTAATGGCGGTCATGGGTGTGGCTCTGTTGACTACATAAGGAGAGCAAATGAGTGGGTTAGTCTCTTTGCTCTTGCCATTTTCACCATGTGATACCCTATGTTGCTGTAGAGCCACCAACACGAACAAGGACCTCACCAGATATATTCCCTGGACTTTGGACTTCCCAGCCTCCAAAACTGTTAGCAATAAATACTGTTTCTTTACAATTTATCCAGTTTTAGGTATTTCTATTATAAGCAACAGAAAGGGACTAATACACTGAGGTTGAGACCATGGGCAGTTTGACTCCAGTCTTCATCATGATACTCAGCTGCCTTCAGACAGAACAACACAGAGATAAAACTGTATGGCTTGGACCAGAGCCGAGCTTCTGGAATACCTGGCTTAGCACCTTGTGCCCCCCATGGCAGCACCGATGGGGTGGGGGGGGTGGAGGCTCACCCAGGTAGTCGTTCCTCTTCTGGTTGATGTTCAGGATCTCTCTGATATTGTCAACAGCTGGCTTGGGAGAGCCACCCATGTTGGACTTTCCTAGAACAGAGAGGAGAAGGAATTGTTCACCAAGGTGGATATCAGGATTCCCTGTAGTCCTGGAAGAGTGGGGAAGCATTCAGCCTGGGAACCTCAACACTTACACTGCCTATATGAGTTGCAAAATATACCATTTACTGAAATTTTCTACATTCCAGGCACTGGAGCAAGAGTTTCATATACTTATGTAACTCTAATGCATATGCTTTATCTCATTTCACTCTCACGAAACCCCTAGGAAGTGTGGGTATCCTCACTTTATAGACAAGGAAACTGAGTCCTGGAGGGGCTGTATAATTTGAACAAAACCAAGAGGCAAATGACAGAGGCCAGTTCCACTAGGGACTGCTCGTTCCACAGTGCCCTGTTTTGTCGAAAATTATTACTTTCGTTTGGGTATAAAGGATTCTTTGGTGAAAGAAACCACTTGTCACACTAATAAGCCAGTTTATTATATTTATTAAGACACAGCAATAAGCAAGTAAGCAAGGAAAGCAAGATTATGCAGGCATATTAAAAAGAACGGGGAAAAAAGAGAATTAGACAGTGTTTACATCACCAAATTGGGGAAACACCTACATCCAGATCCAAGCTGTGCTGGGAAGTCCCATGAACAGCGATCTGGACTCCCGGCCGGGATTGTCCCGGGCAGTGCGTCCACTCCACTCCACGGGTGAGACTTCAGAGAGCGGTTGGGGAAATCCTGCTTATATCACCCAGCTGCAGACTGATTACATTAGTCTGTGTGCAAACATGCAGCTGTGGTTATTTTATTAACTCTTGTATCTTTTCTCACAAGTCTTTGGGATGTTCTTCGGCCCTGGGAACTGGCCACATTCCCCAGGTCTAAGAAACTCCAGGACTTAATTTCCTTATCTGACGGTTACCGAGCATCTACCCCGTAGGCCTGCACACAGTTTCTGAGAGTCTGGCACATAGCCTATGCAGGGTCATTCTTCGGTTAGAGGCCCAGCAATGCCTCTGAAGCCTGAACAAGACTATAAATCTTAATTTTTCTAACACGCCCATTGACATTGCTGCTCCAGAGCATGTCTCCCTGCCCACCTCTAGGTTACCTCCCAGGGAGTATTTCTGAGAACTGGTATTAACGAGAACTGACGTGTTCTGATCCCAAAGCACTTTTACACAAACAACTTAAAAATTGTGTAAGGAAAGGAGGGCAGCCTTAATTATTACCATTATTGTTGTGGTCATCACCATCATGATCAACACTATTTCTGTTTTGTAAATAGGGAACTGAGGCCCAAAGTGTCAGAGGCAGAACCAGACTGCAGGTCTTCTGACCTCGTATTGGTTCTCCTTCCGCTAATCCAGACCCAGTCACAGAGACGACAATACCCACCATCTGTCAGAAGGATGATGACATGCCGGATTTCCTGCCAGGCCTTCGTCTCCATGCCAAGACGCTGCATTTGGTTATTCATCATGATATAGACACTATTTAGGGCCTCATGGGTGTTGGTCCCAGTTCCATTTTCATGATCTGGAATATGCCAAAAGGAAGGACTCTCTTACAGACTTTCCGCATACCACCTCGAAGTAGAGAATCACTCTACTCCCCCAACCACTGGAAATGCAATTTATCAACTGGCTTGATAAACTCAGACCTTTGCCATCCAGATGGAGATTTGACATCATTGCCTATCCAAACATTAAACATCTTTCTACCTTAGTGATGTTCATTGCATAACACCAATCCGAGACCACTCTGAAGTCCCCAAATTCAAATATGAGATTTCCAGAGAACTCAGGTTGTTTTAGCCATTTGCTGCCTACTGTCGAGGTAGTTCTACACAGTGTGCAGGTATAATGACAGGAGGAGACTATGGTGTTGAGCCATGAAAACCAGACCGTGTGGTTTTGGCATTCGGTAGGAGCTGGGAACCTGCACAATGCCTTTGGGCTTGCAGCACATTAGAGTAAACCACGAGCTAGGGAAGCTGAGATGCCCCCACTGTGACCCTGCCCTTGGAAGCTGCCCAGAGCCCTGCAACTCAAGTGCCACCAAGAGGCCTCGCTTTCTCTCTACTTTTTCCAGAATCTCTCTGCAGGCCCCAAGAGCCCATCCTCTGTTCTCCCATCACTTTCATTTGATGAACTCATACCTTTATAATTGACATTGTCCAGACTGTTGATCACTTCGGTCACATCCCGGGAGTTGTCATTCAGGACAGACATGATGATTTTGGGCTGTGAGGCAAAGGTGATGATGGCGACACTGACATTGATCTCAAAACTGAAGATCTGTGAAGGGCAAGGGAGAGGCAGCGTGAAGGGCCCTGAAGCCCAACGGGAGATGGGCCCTTGAGGAAGCAGAGAGCCTGGACCAAGACTGACAGAGGAAAGGTCCATGGAGAGACACCTGCTAAGAAACCACAGCTTGGAAGAAGCCAGGGAAGTACCCCTGTTGGGCATCTGTTCTCTTTGACAGACTCTCCTCAGTTAATCCCCACATCAACTCTGTGAAGGGGTCATGATGGTCCCTATTTTATAAATAAGGCAATTGAGCCTTGTCAGCTTGCCCCAGATCACACCATGGCTCGGAGGTCACTTCTCTAACTGCTACATCTTGCCACCTTACTGTTTAATGAGTTATTTAATTTTAATTCATAAGACAAATTCTAAGGAGCACACAAACTACCCGCTTTAAAATATAGCGGGGAGGGAAAACCATCTATCTGCATGAATTCACGTGAAGAGCATAATTACAAAATAAAGTGCTGACAAGAAACTTAAACCAATGGCTTCCAAACTCTTCTGTGTGCGCATCCTGTAAGTAAAACCATTTTGAACACATACATAGGTATATATACTTATAAATTATATAAGTGTATCTCTATTCAAATATTTTATACACATTTTAAAACCTTCACAAACATTAACATTTTTAAAGGAAATTATTAAAGATTAAAATATTAATCTTTTCAACAAATTACTCAACAAAGGTACAAGTATTTTTCTGCCCCACCCCCATGGATTATCTTGTTACCCCTCTGTGGAGACAATGAATTCCTGGAAAGGAAGACCTCAGCTTTATTCATCTTTGGTGTCCCCCAGTGCCCAGCACAGTGCCTGACACATAGTAGGTGCCCCAACAGTATTTACGGAATGAAAAACATGATCATAAAAATTGAATTCATGATTCCTGCATGGCCTAAAGCTGGGAGGACTTCTTGGAGGGGGTGGGCTATGAGTGGGACTCTGAGCCAGGGAAGCAGACAGACAGAGACAGTGAGCGCAGGAAGGCCTCCTCTGCATGCAGGCTCCTAATTCCTACCCTGTCCACCATGAGGGAGGCACTATCCCTGAAGGTGAGAAAGTTGTCTTCCGACACGCTCTGAGAAGCATCCAGGAGCAGGTAGAGGTTCAGGTGACCAGAGCGCTGGATTTGGATTTTACGGCCCAGGCTTCCTGGAGAAATTTGGAAGGGGAAGATTCAGATCCCCACCTCCCTCCTGTGCTCTTGCCAAGGGGGTCTGGCCTCCCCGCCTGCGCTCCAATGGCGAGCCCACCCCAGCCTCCAGGAAGCCCACTCCTGCCCCTGCTCTGGCCCAGGCCCAGCGCCTGCTGCCCCCACCTCAAACTCTCACCCTTCTTCTTCTGGGTGGGATTAGTAGCTCCAAGCACGTGGGACAAGGAGGTGCCCAGGGCGGGGGCCACGTCCTCGGGGAAGTCGTAGGAGTAGGGCTCTGTGGGAAAAGCCACACAAGAGTCAGCAAGGGTCAGGGCTGGGGGTGCACAGGAGTCTCAGGGAGGGCGGATAGGGTGGCTACTCACGGCGGCAGATGGGCTCTGTCCCACTCCAGACCCCATTGCTCTGGCATTCCCGCTCCGCAGACCCTGTCAGGACCAAATTTGAAGAGCAGCGGTAGCTGACCTTGTCCCCAAGGCCGAAGCGGGAACCCGTCCGCACTGCACCCAGCGAAATGCCTGGGTTGGGGCAGTGGCCAGCTGCGAGGGAAGAAAGGAAGACAGAGGTGAGCAGGACATCGCCTCCCCCCACCAGGCTCTTCCTCCTCTCTAGACCCTCAGAGCCCTCAAGAGTCCCTTGGCCTCCCCTTTGGGAAATGCCAGAATTGTGCTTCCCAGGGGTGCAGATAAAGAACCTCAAATAAGGCAAAACGTTTAGAACTCAGCGGCCTCAGTCACCAGCTGAAGCATCTCAATTCCAACCCAGAGACTCACCCATGTCTGTCCCAGAGCCACAGGGGAGATGTCGACTGATGAGTCCTACACCTCCATGGAGCATATTTGCATTTTATTTTATTTTTTAATTAATTTTTTAAACTTATAACTTTTTAAAAAGATGACCGGTAAGGGGATCCTAACCCTTGACTTGGTGTTGTCAGCACCACGCTCACCCAAGTGAGCCACGGGCCAGCCCTAGAGAACATTTGCATTTTATAAACCACCATGAGAACATAACTACGTGCCCACCAGAATGGCTAACACTAAACCGACAGGTAATTCCAAGTGTTGAAGAGGATGAGGAGCAACTGGAACTCTGTTATTTTGCTGGGGTGACCATCAGTGAAACTCTCAGTCAGCCTCTACTAAAGCTAAACACATGCCCACCTGTGAGCTGGCAATCCCACATTTAGATCATTTACTCAGGAGAAACAAGTACGCATGTGTACCAAAAGCCACCTGTGAGCACGTGTGCAGAGCTTTACTCATAACAGCCCCAAACTGGAAATAACCCAAATGCCCATCAACGGGAGAATGAATAAATTGTAACATATTCATATAATGGAATACTACACAGCAATAAAAAAGAACAAACTACTGATACACACAGCATGGATTGATCTCACAGGCAGAATAAAGGAAGCCAGATGCAAAAGAGCTTCTCCCGATGATTCATTCATATGAAGTGTGAGAACAAGCTAAACTAACCTATGGAGACAGGTGTCAGAAGAGACATTACCTTGTGGGAGGGGACAGGAGAGTGCCTCCTGCAGTGCTGGACATGTCCCCTCTCTTGGGTGGTGACTACATGGGTGGATACATGAATAAAAATTCATCAAGCTGAATACTGAAGATTTGCACACTTTGTTGTAGGTAGATTACACCTTAATTTTTAAATAAATTATATTTATGTTTGAATAAATGGCTACTTGGCAAAGACCTAAGGGCATAAGTAGGGAGCCGTCAGCTGGGCCACTGGGTGAGGGTGTGTTCCTGCCACCGTGTGGACTCTGTGTCTTCTGTGTTATGTGCTCAGAATTATGATCCAGGAAGCTCCCAAAACCCACAGGCAAACGTGGCTCCGGGGAATTCTGGGAGCCTACTTCTGTCAAGCAGAGACCCTCACCATTCACAAGGGTGGTAATAACCATGAAAAAGTGTATGTGGCATTTATCAGAGTCCAGGTGCTGTTCTAGATGCTTACTAATATCAACTCATTTTTTTTTTTTTGAAGATGACCAGTGAGGGGATCTTAACCCTTGACTTGGTGTTGTCAGCACCACGCTCTCCCAAGTGAGCCACGGGCCGGCCCTAATATCAACTCATTTATTGAACATGGCAATCCCTGAGGTCAGTACTCTCACTATCCCCACATCACAGATGTGAAAATTGAGGCATAGAGAGGTTAAATAACCTACCCGAAGGCTGTCTAAGTCAGAGCCGGGCTTGCAACCCAAACCTGGCTCCAGAGGCAAGACACTTAAGCACCAACACCCTGGGGCCAGGCTCCCTGCAGACCACTGATGTGTGACCTGTAGTCCTCCATTTACCAAAATCCAGGAATATTATCATGGCACCGGAAACACCCCTGGGCACACATTTGGGCCCAGGGTTCCTGGGGAGACCACAGCCCCCACGCAGCGCTTAGGTCAGAGCACTCACCCCCATTGTCACACACGGCCGTCTCTCCATCCCACAGGCCGTTGGGGCGACACTGTCGCACAGACGAACCCCGCAGTGTGAAGCCATCCTCACACTCGAAGCTCAGGTTGCCACCCACGGGGTGGGACCCCAGCCGTGGGGTGTACATGCCATGCTCAAAGGAAACAGGGGCTGGACAGCGAACAGCTGGAGGGAGAGAAGAGGGGGGAATATAGCAATGGATGGATAACACCCGGGCAGGTGATATTCTGCTGGGATGTGTGGGAATGCCCAGCTGGTTGCCAAAACATTGAAATACTAGGTCGAAGCATATGAAATTGCTGTTTGGGGCAACTGATTGAATATTGGCAATTTCACACAGTTCAAACTGATTGATTGATAAATAGCCACTTCCCTCAGCCCCCTGAAGGCCATGGCCACCCCAGCCCCTCCCCCTGGGATCTTCAGATGTCCAGAAGACTCCAGGACCATTCAGCATCCATTCTCAAGGGTCACTACCACACAGTTAATTGTAAAAAGTCATCCCTGGCTTTAGCACCCCACAATCTCCATCAAAGACTACCTCCAATTCCTTGCTATGGGCAATTGACGCTTTCCGAATATTTTGAAGGGCCTTCTGCAAAAGCAGCTTTGCCATCCCTCCCACACCATCTAGTCAGGTTAAGCCCCATCCTGAGCAACTCCTAAATAGAAGTTTTGGGACAGCCACTGGCAGGGAGCCCTGAGCAAGGCCCACGGGGAGCCTCACGTTTGCAGACCGCCTTGATCATCCGGGTGGATCTTGGAGTCTGCCACTGTCCGTTGCTCTTGCACAGCCGCGATGCCGGGGATGGGTAAGAGCCCTGGGGGCAGGAGTAGGTGAGGAGACTCCCAGGGGTCCAGCCGTGGCTGAGAGTGAAAGTGCCACCAGAGATATTCACGTTCTGAGGGCAGGAGGGAGCTGCAGCTGCCAGGCCTGCAGGCATGGGGACAGGAGACAGCAGCAGGGAAAAGAAGGAAGACCAATGAGGAAAGGAAAGCAGAAGAGACTGTCCTCTTCACACATAGGGACTCCACCCGGTAGCACCAGCCTCTTCCACAGGACCCCGACATCCCCCTCCCCTGCCTCCTACCTGGGTACAGGGGCAGTAGGCAAAAAAGAACCACCAGTGGGTCCATGGCGTCCACGCTCAGGCATGGAGAGGCAGAGAGCCGGGGGAGGGAAAGGTCATCTGACTTCCCGAAAACCAGAGCTGGCTCAGCAGCTCTTCATTTGCTGCCAGAAAATGAAAACTAGGGAGTGGCAAGGGGGATGGTCTCTTGTTAGGTAAAAAAAATAAGCAGGGATTGGGGACTGTGCTAAGGGGGTGAAATCTTTGCTCTGTCTCCTGAATACCAATGTATTCAGAGTTAGTGGATCTCCACGACAGGCTTTGCAGACTGCTCCCAAG
>NW_007727241.1:89734-90626 GCF_000696425.1 Galeopterus variegatus
CCCTGCCTCCTACCTGGGTACAGGGGCAGTAGGCAAAAAAGAACCACCAGTGGGTCCATGGTGTCCACGCTCAGGCATGGAGAGGCAGAGAGCCGGGGGAGGGAAAGGTCATCTGACTTCCCGAAAACCAGAGCTGGCTCAGCAGCTCTTCATTTGCTGCCAGAAAATGAAAACTAGGGAGTGGCAAGGGGGATGGTCTCTTGTTAGGTAAAAAAAATAAGCAGGGATTGGGGACTGTGCTAAGGGGGTGAAATCTTTGCTCTGTCTCCTGAATACCAATGTATTCAGAGTCAGTGGATCTCCACCACAGGCTTTGCAGACTGCTCCCAAGCTCCCAAGCTCCACCCACCACATGCATGCACAAGTGCACGTGCAGAAACACTCCAACACATGCACAGACACGGGCGCTCGTGCACACCTGCTCTTGCAAGAACAATAGAAAGCACACCAACCCACAGACCACCCAAGATACTGTAAAACGTTTTATTTAAGTAAAGCTTTAGTTTCCTTTTGGGTTTTGCCAGTAAATTTTACTTACTGAGAACCTGGGACAGTGTTTTCTTGAACATAAACTTCCAACGGATTGAGACTAGTTCTTGTAGAACTTCTTGATAAACAAGAAGATTCACAATTCTTTTCTTCCCTGTAACCCTTCCTCAAAGAGAATCTAGGGATAAAAATGAAATCAGCACTTAGTTTTGGAGACAGAAAAATATTTAGAACATTTTTATGAAAAGTCCAGTAAATAAAATTCCCAGCTTATAAAATAAATAAATTTGAGGTTGGTTACTCAAAGAAATAAAAGTATTTGGGGGTTTGGGATGTGACTTTTTTTTGTCTTTTTTACTGACCGGTAATGGGATCGCGACACCGCATACCGGGGACCGGCAAC
>NW_007727241.1:91260-92695 GCF_000696425.1 Galeopterus variegatus
GTTAAGATCCCCTTACCAGACATCTTAAAAAAAAGAAAAGAAAAGAAAGATAAAACAAAAAGAAACAAAAATGAAGACAAAACCTCTCTGAAGTGATCATTTAAGTTCAGGAAAACTCTTGATTTACAAATAACTTCTCAAAAACACATGTACATTAAGCGGGGCTCATCTTGGACAGGACTGAGTGCGTGAAGGTCACAACACCTGGTGCTGGAGCTTCCAAAGCTGCTGCTGTGGCAGAGCTGCTGGCGCCCCGCCTGTATTTGTTCTTCCTCCTTCTACGGTAAGAGATGTTTAGGGGGACACACAGTCACCCAGATAAAGACCACATTTCCCAGTTTCCCTTGCAGCTAGGTGATCAGATAACTTGGTTCTTGACAATAGAATGTGAGTAGAACTTACGTGTGCAGCTTCCAAGTTATGCCCCTAAAATAAAAGGGGAATATGCCCTTTTATTCCCATGCACTGGACTATAAACCTAGTGAAGATCCACCTTCCACCATGAGGATGAGGGCAACATCCTGGGAATGACAGGGCAAACGGAGGGGCCTGGGTCCCTAACAGTGTTGCTGTCGTACCAGCCCTGCCCTCAGATTGTTGCGAGAGAGAATAAACTATCTGAACGGCGGTGGTTATTCAGGGATGTTTGCAAATATTATGACTTTGTCTCCTTTCAGTCACATCGTGGGATCAAATTTCCTCATCCACTAGCTTTGGCCAATGAAATGTGAGCACAGTGCAAGCGATATGTATCACTTCCAGGTGGAAGCTCTAAAAGCCAAAGCAGTCTTCACCATGCTCTTTCTTTCTTTCTGTATGGCAACGTTTGAGATGGTGGCTGCTTCACTAGCCTAGATCCCTGTGTGACACCAAAAGCAGAATCTCCTGCTGACCCTCAGTGGATGTGTAATATGAGCAAAAAATAAATCTTTGTTATTTTAAGTCACTGCATTGCTACTGATACAGGGGGGAAAGTACCACCCAAAACATAGGGGTTTTGAAAATGATTTATTTTTTCTCATGATTCTGTGGGTTGGCCAGGTGGGTCTTCTGCTGGTCTTGCGTTGGCTCAGTCATGCATCTGCAGTCAGCTGGAGGCTGAATTCAGTGGGAACAGTAAGACACCTGGACCCCTCTTTCCCATGGTCTTTCATACCTAGCCCCTCACAGCGTGGCAGGCTCAGGACAGCACTCCAAGAGAACCAAAAGTGTAAGCTGCAAGGTCTCTTGAGGCTCATGCTTACAGGTCACATAACATCACTTCTGCCACATTCTATTGGTCAAAGCAAATCACAAAGTCAGCCCAGATTTAAGGGTGGGGAAATGGAATTTACCTCTAGATGGGAGGAGTGGCAAAGTCACATAGCAAAGGGTCATGCACAGAAGAATAGGAGAGACTTATGGCCATATTTTTCAAGCCACTATGGCAACAAAT
>NW_007727241.1:93003-95626 GCF_000696425.1 Galeopterus variegatus
TGAGCAAAAAATAAATCTTTGTTATTTTAAGTCACTGCATTGCTACTGATACAGGGGGGAAGTACCACCCAAAACATAGGGGTTTTGAAAATGATTTATTTTTTCTCATGATTCTGTGGGTTGGCCAGGTGGGTTTTCTGCTGGTCTTGCGTTGGCTCAGTCATGCATCTGCAGTCAGCTGGAGGCTGAATTCAGTGGGAACAGTAAGACACCTGGACCCCTCTTTCCCATGGTCTTTCATACCTAGCCCCTCACAGCGTGGCAGGCTCAGGACAGCACTCCAAGAGAACCAAAAGTGTAAGCTGCAAGGTCTTTTGAGGCTCATGCTTACAGGTCACATAACATCACTTCTGCCACATTCTATTGGTCAAAGCAAATCACAAAGTCAGCTCAGATTTAAGGGTGGGGAAATGGAATTTACCTCTAGATGGGAGGAGTGGCAAAGTCACATAGCAAAGGGGCATGCACAGAAGAATAGGAGAGACTTATGGCCATATTTTTCAAGCCACTATGGCAACAAATATTTTAGGATTGTTTGTATCAGGGTATAATGAAGCCTAACCTGACTGGATACTTAAGCCACTGAATCTTGGGCGCCTTGTCAAGCCAAGTTTATACCACTGAGCTTTAAAAGAAAGAGCTTTTCTTTCGCGGGTTTCTCCCAATATTTGTTGAGTTGCATCAACTTGGCAGAGTGTGGCAGAATCCATTCTCTCTTCTTCCTCAAGTACTAAAACTCCCAAGTTTGGGCCAGCCCGTGGCTCACTCGGGAGAGTGCGGTGCTGATAACACCAAGGCCATGGGTTCGGATCCCATATAGGGATGGCCGGTTAGCTCAACGGCTGAGCGTGGTGCTGACAACACCAAGCCAAGGGTTAAGATCCCCTTACCGGTCATTTTTTTTAAAAAACTCCCAAGTTTTTGCTGGGCCCATAGAGTGTGGTCTTAAGGAGAGGCGTACGCTCCTCAACTTTTCTTCTCCTCTTCACTCTAGCTTGAATGCAGACAGGATGGTGGAAGTTGGAACAGCCATCCTAGACCACAGATGGAAGTCACATGCCAATGATGACAAAGCAACAAAATTAAGGAAGTCCTGCTCCTCAGTCCTGTAGGACTGCTTATGCTCAAACCATTTAGGCCACTGTTATTCCAACCTTTCTTATAGCAGCCAAACCTATATCTAACTAATACACCTAGCCAGAAATCAACATGGGAGCCAAAGGCAGCACTCAGGGAGGTGTGTTTATTAGGATATAAGCTAAGATGCTATAATAAAGAGACTCCAAAATGCAGTGACTTAAATAAGTTAGAAGTTTACTGCTCTCAATTAAGAGCCTCACTGTGAGCAAATAAGGCTGATATGGTGAGGGCAGCCCTGGCTGGTGGGGCAGAGTTGCTCATCGGCCTCATTCAGGACCCCAGGTTCCTTCCATCTTGTGGGTCTGCCATACCAATGCAAATTGTCCTTGTCTGCATGGTTGAAACAGGGTCTCCATCAAGTCTGCATCCATTTCCAAGAAAGTGAAATGAGAGAGAAAGAAAATAGGGGGCAAGTAATGACCTGAGAGTTCCACCCAACTCTTCCACTCATACTTCATTGGCAAAACTTGGCTATATGAAAATCTAGGAAGGCTGGTCTCTAGTTTGTCTACCATGCATGCAGCTGACCTCTAATACTATATAAGAAGAGGATGGATTTGGGGAGGTAACAAGCAGTGTCCAAGAGGAGGCCAACTTTTTGTTTGACCGGTAAGGGGATCGCAACCCTCGGCATGGTGTGGTCTGCACCACACTCAGCCAGTGAGCGCACCGACCATCCCTATATAGGATCTGAACCTGCGGCCTCGGCGCTACCAGTGCCGCACTCTCTTGAGTGAGCCATGGGGCCGGCCCGAGGAGGCCAACTTTGATGACAAACTCTGCCCACTGGGGGGCCACATTGGACAGTGGCAAGTCAAGGCAGACAAAGAGAAAGTGGTCACCAGAGTTGGTCCACTGTTCCAGCTCTCCATGAGGCCCAGCCCAGTGTGGAAGGACAATGACCTGAGTGACTCTGAGGCTGAATCACTGATGCCAGATCTTTATTTCCCTCTGTGCTCCCAAGAAGCTTTTCAGTAGACTCCCATGGGGTGAAGATGACCTTGGCTTGTCTATTTCTTGCATCATTCAAAAGCCTGACAAACACAACCTGTATTTTCACTCCAGATGGAAGGGAGGGGAATAATGCCAGGTTGTTCCATCTTGTCCAAATTTTTTATCAATTCAAGGCTTTTTTTTTTTTTCCCAGCAGCTGACTCATATGGGGATCTGAACCTGTGACCTTGATATTATAATCGAGGCTTCTAATATCTGCTTCCAGGGGACCAATTCCAAAGAGAAGAAATCAACTCCCTAAATTCTGCACTTCATCCCCTATTCACAAGTTTAAAAACAGAACTTACAGTGTGATGCCCTCTCAGGATGCCTCCTTATTCCCATGAAGACCTTAGCACCTTGCCGCTGAAAATTTCCTCGGAAAAGCGACCAATAGCAAGGGATAAGCCCACAGTAGTGACCACCATGTACTCCTTATCCAGTCTGGACACTTGGAATAAACTTTCCTAACATCCTAGGATCTGCCACT
>NW_007727241.1:96823-107407 GCF_000696425.1 Galeopterus variegatus
AGAAGACTTCATATTAACATTCCTACTATGTGCCAGATACTATTCTAAAGCCCTTATATGTAAGTGCTCACTTAATCCTCACAACAAGCCTATGACACAGGTTCTGTTATTGTCCCCATCTCACAGATGAGGAAGTGGAGTCACAGAAAGGTTAAGTGAGCTGCTCCAGGGTCCCACAGGTACTAAGTGGCAGAGCTGGGATTCAAACCCGGGCAGCACAGCTCCTGAGTCTCCATGTGCAACCACCATGCTGCAGTGCCTCTTCCTCGCATCTCTGCAGTGACTGTTTGGAGCTCCTTGCAGGTCCCCCAAGCCCATCCCTCCTTGTATTGTGCCTTTCCAAGCCCTCCCTCCTCTAGGCTCTTGCTTCATGCCACCCCCTCTCCTATAACACCTTCTTCTCCATCCTTCTCAAGTCCCTCATTTCCATCTGCCTTCTAGTTACTCTCGTGCTTGTCTCAAGCTCCCCAGGGGAAGGATGCAAGGAGTTTTTGTTGAAACAATGAGCTCTATGAGTAAGGTCTAAGCCAACACTCTCCCCAGTCCCAGGCCCACCCTGAGTAAAGGGCATCTTTCAGATCAGCAACATAAAGTGGCTTTAGTTTCTATTCCTTCCATTTCTTTTTTATAAAAATATTTACATTGGGTCAGACCCCACCCAATTCCTGTAACTCAGGCAACTGTTAGGTCATGAGGTACACACACTGGCCCCCTTCCTATCTGGCACTGATCTACTGACTTTGAACTGATTGCCCAACTGTGACCTTGAGGAACCTTTACATACCTCGCCCTTAGAGCCTCAAAAGAGGGTTATGGCCAGCACCCCTGCATCCCCCATCCCCAGGCTCCTCCAGGCCCTTGGGCCCCAGAGGCCACCCTACAGGCCTGGACACTGGGAAAGACACTGAACCTCCTGTCCTCACCCATCCATTTCACAATCAGTTGCTGAGAATTAAACAGGGAATTAAGGGGGGATTGGGCCTCCCATGAAACAGAAGGCCTGCCCCTGACCCACTGTAAGGGGCCACATCTCTTTCAGACAAAAACTCACATCCAGGCCTGGGGTGTGCCAGTGTGTCTGCCTGCCCACACCATGGACCTACCTTAGGCCATCCATCCCTCCCCTCTGTGGTCTCTGCTGCTCTGGGGCCAGTGGTGTATATTATCCCCCCACTTCTTGCTACCTATGGCGAGACTGCCCTGGGAAACCCAGGTGAGAGGGTGATGACCTTGGCTCACATACTCAGGGGTCAGCAGGGTAAGAGCACGGGGAGGGATGGCCTACGGCAGCAACTGCCCTGGCTCCTGCCCTCACCACCCACTCCCGGGTCTGGACTTAGCATTGGTGGGAGGGGGACCTAACTACTCCTCCTCTGCGCTTTCATTCAAAATGAGTTCCTAATGTTTTCCTCCATATCCTGGGGAGGGTGGGAGACACTCCATCTCCTTCCCTGTTCTGAGTACCAGTCTCCTCCCACCAAAATGACAGCTCCTGCCCTCACCCCCCAATGCTGCCAAGGGACAGAGAGGGGACTTTCCAGGGACAAGGGACAAACATTCAAGCCTTGCTTTCCCGCCAGGTGCAAACGAAATGTTCTGCCCCTTCTCTGGTCCCAACTCCTCTTGCCCTCTCTCTGGCCTCAACCCCAGTGGTGGGAAAGGAATCCAAGCTTTGACTTAAGACAGCCTGGAACCTCAGGCTCAGCCTAGCAAATTTATTAGCCGTTTCATAACCTCACTCACCCTATTTCGTCATCTGTCATACAGGGAACCAACAGCAAAATACACTCCCCTTAAGGTTACCTCCGAGAATCAAATGAGAGCCATCCAATGAGATCCTCTCAAATGAGAGGATCTGCTACCCTACAGATGTGAAAAGGTCATGTACCAAGAGACTCACTGCAGCATTCATTGTGACCAAGAGCAAAAGTTTGGAAATAACCCATGTCCATTAACAGGGGACTAACAGAGAGCACTGTGGTATGTGGACAGTGGAACACTATGCAGCCTCTGAGAGCTTAGCTGCAGGTACAGAGTGGAATGTCCCAAGATATTACATGTAATGTCATATATACTTTTTAACTAAACATTCAGAACTGTGTGTATGGGATACCACCATTTATGAAAAAAGGAGAAAACAAGAGAATGGTAGCCGCATATGCTCTCTTTTAAAATTTCTCTATTTAAAAAATTTTATTTATTTATTTATTTATTTATTTATTTATTTTTGAGATGACCAGTAAGGGGATCTTAACCCTTGAATTAGTGTTGTTAGCGCCACACTCTCCCAAGTGAGCTAACTGGCCATCCCTATATAGGGATCCAAACCCACGACCTTGGTGTTAGCACCACACTCTCCCAAGTAAGCCATGGGCTGGCCCTAAAAATTTTTCATTATTATTGGGGTTTTTAAATTTTATTTTACTTCTCACTATACATCATAGTTGATTTTCATGCCCCTTTACCCGTTCCTCTACACCTGCTCCCTCACCCCCCCACATCATATCTGTTCACTTGACTTAAATAGTTCAAGGAATTTTGGGGTTATTTTGTCTTCTCCCCCCCCATTTGTTTGTGTGTTTGTTTATTTATTTATTTATTTTTAGCTCCCACAAATAAGTGAGAACATGTGGTATTTCTCTTTCTTTGCCTGAATTGTTTCACATAATATAGTTTTCTCTAAGTCCATCCATGTTGTGCGAATGCTAGTATTTCATTCTTTTTTATAGCAGAGTAGTATTCCATTGTGTAGATATACCAAAGTTTCCTTATCCATTCATCAGATGATGGACATTTGGGCTGGTTCCAGCTCTTGACTATTGTAAACAGAGCTGCAATACACATGGGAGTACAGGTATCCCTTCGGCATGATGATTTCCATTCCTCTGGGTATATTCCCAACAGTGGAATCGCTGGGTCATATGGTAGATCTATCTGTAATTGTTTGAGGAACCTCCATACCATTTTCCATAAAGGCTGCACCATTTTGCAGTCCCACCAACAGTGGATGAGAGTTCCTTTTTCTCCGCAACCTCGCCAGCATTTATCATTCTCAGTCTTTTGGATGTTAGCCATCCTGACTGGAGTGAGATGGTATCTCAAAGTGATCTTGATTTGAATTTCCCGGATGCTGAGTGATGTTGAGCATTTTTTCATATGTCTGTTGGCCATTCGTATATCTTCCTTTGAGAAATGCCTATTCAGCTCTTTTGCCCATTTTTTAATTGAGTTATTTGGGTTTTTGCTGTAAAGTTGTTAGAGTGCCTTGTATATTCTGGATATTAATCCTTTGTCAGAAGTATATTTTGCAAATATTTTCTCCCACTCTGTTCTTTGTCTTTTTACTCTGTTGATTGTTTCTTTTGCTGTGCAGAAGCTTTTTAGTTTGATATAATCCCTTTTGTTTATTTTCTTTTAGTTGCCTGTGTACTATTCATGAAGTCTGTACCCACTCCTACTTCCTGGAGTGTTTCTCCTATGTTTTCTTTAAGGAGTTTTATTGTTTCAGGATGTATATTTAATTCTTTAATCCATTTTGAGTTGATTTTGGTATATGGTGAAAAGTACAGGTCTAGTTTCATTCCCCCACATGTGAGTATCCAGTTTTCCCAGCACCACTTGTTGAAAAGGCAGTCTCTTCCCCGGTATGTAGATTTGCTGCCTTTGTCAAAGATCAGATGGCTGTAAGCATATGGATTGATTTCTGGGTTCTCTATTCTATTCTATTGATCCCTGTGTCTATTTTTATGCCAGTACCATGCTGTTTTGGTTCTTACAGCTTTGTAATATAGTTTAAAGTCAGGTAGTGTTATGCCTTCAGCTTTATTTATTTATTTATTTATTTATTTATTTATTTATTTATTTATTTTGCTGAGGATTGCTTTGGCTGTGCATGGTCTTTTGTTGTTCCATATAAATGTCTGGATAGCTTTTTCCATCTCAGAGAAAAATGTCATTGGAATTTTGATGGGGACTGCATTGAATCTGTCAATCACTTTGGGTAATATGGACATTTTCACAATGTTAATTCTTCCAATCTGAGAGCATGTGATATCTTTCCATCTTCTTGTGTCCTCTTTAATTTCTCTCAATAGTGGTTTGTAGTTTTCTTCATAGAGATTTTTCACATCCTTGGTCAGCTTTATTCCTAAGTATTTCATTTTATGGTGCTATTGTAAATGGGCTAGCTTTCTTGATTTCTTTTTCTGCATGTTCATTGTTGGAGTATAGAAATGCTACTGATTTTTGTGTGTTGATTTTGTATCCTGCAACATTGCTGAAATCATTTATCAACTCTAGGATGTTTTTTATAGAGGCTTTAGGCTGTTCAATATATAGGATCATATCATCCACAAAAGGGAACAGCTTGACTTCATCCTTTCTGATCTGGATACCCTTTATTTCCTTCTCTTCTCTGTTTGCTCTGGCTAGTATTTCCAACACTATGTTGAATAGGAGTGGTGAGAGTGGGCATCCTTGTCTAGTTCCTGTTTTTAAGGGAAAAGCTTTTAGCTTTTCCCCATTCAGGATGATATTGGCAGTGGGCTTATAGTATATGGCTTTAATTATGTTGAGATATTTTCCATCTATGCCTAACTTGTAAAGAGTCTTTATCATGAAAGAATGTTGAATTTTGTCAAATGCTTTTTCAGCGTCTATAAAGATGATCATATGGTTTTTGTCTTTGCTTTTATTGATGTGGTGTATCACATTTATTGAATTGTGTATGTTGAACCATGCTTGCATACCTGAGATGAATCCCACCTGATCATGGGGTTTAATTTTGTGTATGTGTTTCCGTGTTCTGTTAGCTAGTATTTTATTGAGGATTTTTGCATCTATATTCATCAAGGACATTGGCCTGTAGTTTTCTTTTTTTCTTTTTTTTAAAGATGACCGGTAAGGGGATCTTAACCCTTGACTTGGTGTTGCAGCACCACGCTCACCCAGTGAGCTAACCGGCCATCCCTATATGGGATCCGAACCCGTGGCCCTGGTGTTATCAGCACCACACTCTCCCGAGTGAGCCACGGGCCGGCCCCGGCCTGTAGTTTTCTATTTTTGATGCATCTTTGTCTGGTTTTGGTATCAGGGTGATGTTTGCCTCATAGAATGAGTTTGGGAGAATGGTCTCTGTTTCAATCTTCTGGAACAGTTTGTAGAGAATTTGTATCAGTTCCTCTTTGAAGGTTTGGTAGAACTCTGAAGTGAACCTGTCTGGTCCTGGGCCTTTCTTTGTTGGGAGCCTTCTGAGAACAGCTTCAATCTCTTTTATTATTATTTGTCTGTTCAAATTTTCTCAGTCTTCTTGGCTCAATTTTGGTAGTTTATATGCATCCAGAAATTTATCCATTTCCTCCAGATTTTCAAATCGGTTGACATATCATTGTTTATAGTAGCCTCTAATGATTCCTTGTATTTCTGAGATGTCAGTTGTAATATCACCTTTTTCATTTCTAATTTTTGTTATTTGGGTATTCTCTCTTCTTGTCTTAATTAATCTTGGTAAAGGTTTGTCAATTTTATTTATCTTTTCAAAAAACCAACTTTTTGTTTCATTGACCTTTTGTATTTTGGGGGGGTTCTATTTCATTTAATTCTGCTCTGATCTTAATTTTTTTTTTCCATCTTCTAACTTTAGGTTTGGATTGTTCTTGTTTTTCTAGATCTTTAAGGTGAAGTGTTAGGTTATTTATTTGCCATCTTTCCATTCTTCTGAGGTAAGCATTTAATGTGATAAATTTCCCCCTTAATATTGCTTTTGCAGTATCCCTCAGATTTTGGTATGATGTGTCATTATTTTCATTAGTTTCAAGAAATTTTTTGATTTCCTGTTTAATTTCTTCTTTGACCCATATGTCATTAAGTAGAATGTTGTTTAATTTCCATGTGTTTGTATAGTTTTCAGAGTTTTGTTTATTATCGATTTCTAATTTTAATCCATTGTGATTGGAAACAATACATGGAATAATTCCAATATTTTTGAATTTGTTGAGACTTGCTTTGTGACCTAACATGTGGTTTATCCTGGAAAATGTTCCATGTGCTGATGAGTAGAATGAATATTCTGAGGTTGTTTGATGGAATGTTCTGTAGATATCTGCCAAGTCCAATTGGTCTAAAGTATTGTTTAGATCGTGTGTTTCTCTATTGATTTTTTGCCTAGATGATCTGTCCGATGATGAGAGTGGGGCATTCAGGTCCCATTCTATTATGGTGTTAGTGTCTATCTCTTTCTTTAGATCTAATAGTGTTTGCTTTGTAAATCTGGCTGTTCTGACATTGGGTGCATATATATTTATGATTGTTATGTCTCCTTGATGGATAGATCCTTTTATCATTATATAGTGGCCTTCTTTATCTCTTATTATGGTTTTTGCTTTAAAGTTTATTTTAACTGATATAAGAATAGCTATTACAGCTCATTTTTCATTTCTGTTTGATCGATATATCTTTTCTCATCCTTTCACCAGGAAAATGTAAGGGACCCAAAATAGCAAAACAATCTTGAAAAACAGGAAGAAAGTTGAAGAACTCACATTTCCCAATTTAAAAACTTACTACAAAGCTATTGGAATCAAGGCAATGTGATACTGGCATAAGGATAGATATATAGATCAGTGGAATAGAACTGAGAGTCCAGAAATAAACTTTTATATTTATGATCAAGTGATTTTAGACAAGGGTGCCAGAGCAATTTAATGGGGAAAAAAATAGTCTCTTCAATAAATGGTGCTGAGACAATTGTATTAAAAAGCACTAAATTGCATACTTTAAAAAATAACAATAATAAACTTAAAAATAGTATGAACAGGGCTGAGCCCGTGGCGCACTCGGGAGAGTGCAGTGCTGGGAGCGCAGCAGCGCTCCCGCTGCGGGTTCAGATCCTATATAGGGATGACCAGTGCGCTCACAGCGCTCACTGGCTGAGTGCGGTGCGGCCGGTCTTAAAAAAGGACAAAAAAAAAAAATAGTATGAACAGGTTAATTATATCTTTAAAATATAGGGACTCCCAGAGAGTTTTTTAAAATCCCTCTATAGGCTTTTTATACTGAACTTCAAAATAAAGGAGCAAAGAAAGATAGTCCTGGCCTTCAAATTATAATATACAAAATAGAGTTTGAATAGAAACATAAAAAATGACTCAGCCTTATTTCATACTCATAAAAGAAACTTGTTTCTAAAATTTTTAGTAGTTTTAAATCTTTATGCATTGAAGAGCATAGATTCAAAATACATAGATAAAAAACTGATAGAAAAACAAGGAGTAGTTAAGAAATTCACAGTTATAGTGGGAAACTCTAACAACCTGTTTCAAAAATCAGCAGTCACAATAGACAAAAAAAGTGCAAGAAAAGAGGAAAGAGAATTTGAGTTACAAAATCAAAAGTTTTGTTACTAATACAGACAAATATATAATCTTTCCAAACATACATGGAACATGTGCAAATATTAACCATGTGTTAGGCCACAAAGAAAATTTTATCAAATCCCAAAATGTTGTTATCAAGTTGGCCATTTATAATAAATACAGTGTAATATAATTGCTAATTAATTATAGAAAGATACCACAAAAAACTGTATACTTAAAAATGAGAAAAAAAACCCACTTATAACTACTCTTGGACTAAATATGAAATAGGTGAAAATTATAAAATATTTAGATATTAACACAGAATACATATCAAAATTTCTGTGATGCAATTGAAGGTATTCTAAGAGAAAAATTATAATATTAAATGTCTTTATTAAAAGACATGTCTTAAATAAAAGCATGTCTTAAATGAAAATAAGAAGAATGTAAAATGAATGAACTAAGCTTCCAAACAAAAAGTCAGAAAAAACAAAAATAAAATAAATCCAAGGAAGGTAGTGATTAATTAAAATAAGCATAAGTAAAATAAAAAATATTTTGATTATATTTTAGATAACAGTTGATTTTAATAATTACAAATACAAATTATGTATTTGAAAATACAAATTATATTAAAAACCTATGGTAAATGTTAACAAAGGAAAAATAGAGATACTATAGTAAATAACATTAAGAAAAAAGGGAATAAATATACAGGGACTAGAAATTTTAAAAATCATAAGAAAATAAAATATTACACCAATAAATTTGGAGAACTAGAAAGAAATTGTGAAAATGTTATTAAAATGACCACAATTAGATCAGGAAGAAGTAGAAACCAGAAGAGAACAAAAAACCAGCTTAAAAGCAAAAGTAAGTAATTCCCTACATCCAAGATGGTTTTAAGGGAAAATTCCACAAATTTTCGAAGAATAGATAATTGCCATCTTTGGAAAACTGTTCCAGAATATTAAAAAAAGATTGGAAAGCTGGCTAACTGATTTTATGAGACTGTATAAAATTAGATAAAAAAAATTACAGTCCAATATAACTATGAATATGAATTCCACTTTTTAAAATTAAATATTAGCAAATCAACTTTAAAATAAAAATTATAAGTATTAAAAGCTTGTTATTTTATTTTAAAATTAAAATAACACCTCATGACCAAATAAAACTTATCCTAGTAAAGTAAACTTGCTTCAATATCAGAAAATCTAAATATATTTCTCTACATTAACAGATTAAAGATAAAAACATACAATTCTGTCATTATATATTGAAACAGATTTTTGTAAAATTTAACATGTAATCATAATTTTTAAAGAATTCCTAAAATTTTATTATTTTTATTTATTTATTTATTTTTTTTATTTTTTTTATTTTTTTGTCTTTTTTCGTGTCCGTTAATGGATCGCAACCCTCAGTGTCGCCCCTGTACCGGACCGGGACTGGCAACGGGATCGCAACCCTCGGTGTTGCTCCCACGCCTCGCTCAGCCAGTGAGCGGGAACCGGTCTGTATGTGGGATCCGAACCCTCGGCAGGAGCGCTGCCGCGCTTCCCAAGCGGCGCACTATAGCAGTGCGCCACCGGGCCAGCCGATCTTGTTTTTTAAATTGAGGTATAGGGCTGGCTGGTTAGCTCAGTTGGTTAGAGTGCAGTGTTGGTAACATCAAGGTCCAGGGTTCAGGGGCTGGCTGGTTAGCTCAGCTGGTTAAAGCACTATGTTGTTGTAACACCAAGGTCAAATGTTCAGATCCCCATACCAGCCAGCTGCCAAAAATAAATAAATAGAAGCATAACACACATATAGTAAAGTGCATGGATTTATGTGTATAGCTTGTTGACTTTTTACATAGGATGTTACCCAAGTAACCACCACCCAGATCAAAATATGGAACATTACCAGTCCCCAGAAGCCTCTCTGGTGCCCCCTCAGTCAATTTCTCACCCACAATTTAATCTTAAAATGTAATTTCATTATAAAATTTTTATGGAAAAGCTCAAATCTTTCATTTCTCTTAAAATATTTCTTTCCCTTCGGAGTTTGGTCAAGATGGCAGAATAGATGGTCCCCAGAGTCACTCTCTCCCACAAATCAACCAATTTACAACTATAGAAATGTATCAACAGCCAAGCTGGGGCCACTGGAGCTCAGGGGAAGAAGAGGAGAGACCTACAGAGTTCATGAAGGGGGAGAAGCCATGATGAGAGAAAGAAAAAACTGCTTGGAGTGTTTCAGGTGGCAGCTACTTTAAGCCTAGAACTGCTGAGTGCATGGAGCAGGAGCTGGCAGAAGCTGCAGCTGTGCCTTCAGATGGAGTTGCTTGGAGGCAGCAGGGGAGAAGAGGGTCTTGGCGGCCCCCAGGACAGCAAGACCACTGATAGGGTTCCCATGGACCCACACAGGAGCGAGGAGCCAGAACAGCTGAAAAAGGGGAGCCATTCAGAGGCTGATGAGTCATCACAAGGGACCGATGCAGGGCACGTCCCATGGAAAGTGTTTGGAGCACAGGCAGTGGGGGAGCCGGGACCATCAGGGGATCACTGGGACACAGCAAGGACAGCTGATCCACCCTCCAGTCAGCACAGGACCACTCAGAGGAGACTAGTTGGGAATGCAGAATTGCATGGGGTGCAGTTTGATGAAAAGTTTCAGGTCCAGATCAGAGATCCTACACAACCCAGGTGCACCCGGTCTCTAGAGAGCTGAAAGTACCTATAAAGTCAACCATTAAACCCTGAGCTGCACAAAAAGTCTTCCCTAGAGAAACAGCACCAAAGCAGCAATTTAGTTCAACCACACAGCTCAAGTACTGGTCCCCACAGGAAGTTCCCCCATTTTATTTTATGTATGTATGTATGTATGTATGTATGTATGTATGTATGTAAAGATGACCAGTAAGGGGATCTTAACCCTTGACTTGGTGTCAGCACCACACTCTCCCAAAGTGAGCTAACCGGCCATCCCTATAAAGGGATCTGAACCTGCGGCCTTGGTGTCATCAGCACCATACTCTCCCAAGTGAGCCACGTGCCTGCCCTTCCCCCATTTTAGAAGTAAGCAAAGGACAAAAAAATTAGTTCCAGCCCAGGCACACCAGAGTGCCTTGGGGCCCTAGCCAGGGGCCCAGGGTATGGAGCCAGGGACCAGACCCCCTGCCCACAACCAGGCACACCACCAGTGCTGAGGAGCATGTGAAAAACATCACCGCCTGGCCGGCCCG
>NW_007727241.1:108201-114813 GCF_000696425.1 Galeopterus variegatus
GTTGCGATCCGTTGCCGGACACGAAAAAAGACAAAAAGGAAAAAAAAAAAAAAGAAAAACATCACCTACATGTGGGTGGCCCACCACAGCCACCACAGTAACCACGGCTGACGCAAAAGTGGCTAGACATCACAACCACCACACAGATGGCTCGCCAGCCACTGGAGGGCATTGACACAAGGAGAGTCACCAGCAGAGACCAAAGAAAAGAAGAGGATGTCTCTCTCCACAAAGCTCATTCCAGAGTGACAGATGAAGCATCTGCTCTATGATAATATTGGGGGACCTGATCACACCTCTCAACATTGGACAGATCATCTAGGCAACAAATCAACAGAGAAACCATTATTCTTTCAGAAGGAGAGAAGGAATCTAGGGTTATCAGTGGTGGGGGGGGGATAGGGAGAGATTGGACAAGGGGCATAAAGAATAAGTACAATTTGTAACAATATGCATACTAGTAATATTGATTTGATCAACATATGTCAACATTGAATCCCCAAAATATGTATAATCAGTTATGATTCAATTAAAAAATTTTTTTTCTTTTCCTTTTTGGCTTTTCCCAAAATGAAATGCCTCTTTAGGGGCCAGCCCGGTGGTGCACTGCTATAGTGCGCCGCTTGGGAGCACTGCAGCGCTCCCGCCGAGGGTTCGGATCCCACATACAGACCGGTTCCCACTCACTGGCTGAGCGAGGTGTGGGCGCAACACCGAGGGTTGCAATCCCGTTGCTGGTCCCGGTCCGGTACGGGCACGACACTGAGGGTTGCGATCCATTGCCGGACACGAAAAAAAGACAAAAAAAAAAAAAAAAAAAGAAATGCCTCTTTAGAACTATAAATTTATAAAATATCTTATTGTTCTCTGTATTAGAATTTTGTTTCCATTTTTAAAGTATGCAGTGAATTGAAGTATGTCCCCCCAAAGTTTAACGTGTTGGAGGCTTGATCCCCACTGTGATGATGTTAAGAGAGTGGGAAATCCTATTATGGTAATTGAAAGGTGGAGCCTTTAAGAGGTGATTAAATCATGAGGACCCTGCCATAGTGAATGGTTTAATGGCGGTGATGGGCGTGGTTCTGAGGGCTTTAAAAGAAGAGCATATGAGAAGTTCTCTCTCCCTCCTCTGCTGTTCTCACCATGTGACACCCTGCATTGCTGTAGAGTCACCTCACCAGACGTGTTCCCTGCACTATGGATTTCCGAACCTCCGACACTATAAATGATAAAATTTATTTTCTTATAAATTTCCCAGTTTCAGGCACATATGTTATAAACAACAGAAACATACTAATACAAAGTATACGGAAGAAGAAAAGATCTGGATTCTTCCACAAATAATTGTCATGAAAAAATGGAAGTGGAGTTGTAATAGATTGACTGACTTTAAAGTGATACAGACCAAATGCAATGTGTGGTCCTTGCTTAGCTCCTGACTCTAACAATGCAACTGTAAAAAGACATTTATGAGATAATCAGGGAAATTTGAACATAAACCACATTACAGATATTACGGATTGTCGTTAGTTTTGTTAAGTGTGATCATGCTATTGTGGTGATATTATTTTAAAATTATTTTGATGTTAGGTATACAAACATTGATATTTACAGATGAACTGAAAACGATGTCTGGGATTTGCTTTAAAATACTCTAGGGGGGCTGACTGGTTAGCTCAATTGGTAGGGCGTGGTGCTGATAATACCAAGGTCAGGGGTTCAGATCCCTGCACTAGCCAGCTGCCAAAAAACAAAACAAAACTCTAGGGGAAGTGTAGGGGTCAGATGAACAAGGCTGGCAATCTGTGAAAAACTGTTGAAGCTGAGGGATCTGCACATGGGGGTTCTGAATACTATCCCCCCCACTTTTGTGTATGTTTGAAAGTTTCCATAATAAAAACTTTCAAAAATAAAATATTTTAACCCCATTTGACTATTAAGTGACTAAGATTAAACAAACAAATTTAAAAAAAGACTAAGATTAAACAAACAAATTAAAAAAAAGATGAGACCCCAAGAGCCTGGCACACAACAGTCACTGTCAAAAATATCAAAGGAAAAAAAAAAGTTAAAAAAAAAAGAAAACCAAATTTAATATATCAAGGGAATGGATGATAAAGCTCAGGGAACATAGTACTGAATTATCCAGCAAGTTACCTCTACCTCTGACATTAATAAATGAGCCATTTATACACTAGTCTTTTGTGTTAGTAGAATGAGTCAGTTCCTTGCAGCCCAGTCATATCTGCATTTTTAAAATCCCATTTCTGAGTTCAGGAAGCCAAGAACCAGATCTTTTGAAAAATGACCACACAAAGGTAAAGCTACCCCATGAGGACCACCTCTCATCCTTCCACAGATAACATGCTGCTATCTTTCTATAAACTACCACAAAACCTACCTCGTTCAGTTACTGTACTAAATGAGGAAAAGCACATAAATTATACCAACACAACTGGCGGAAAGCAGTAATTCAATAAATGTTAGGCCCACGGGGCAGCCACCTCTGATGCCCTGCATCGGATCTCCTCCACCCATCTCTGATTTCAGCTGTGGCTGAGGTGGATGGTTCTTTGGGAGCTCAGACTCTCCTTGTGCTAAATCATCCCAACCTGAGTCCTCTTCAGTGCACCAGGTTGCTGCCCAGCAGGCAAACACAGGTGGGAAAGGGAGGGGAGCTAATGCCCCAGAGTCAACCTGCAATCATTCATAGAATGGAAATCGGTGGATAGGTGATCCTGCCTTCTGTCCTTCAGATGAACAATTTCTGGGGAAATTCTGTTCTCTCCTCAGGAGGTTCTGGTGGAATTGAATCCCCATTGCACACAACAGTAGCATCACTATCACTTTTTAATTTGGCTTTTCCTCCTTCATGATTTCACGCTCCATACAGCCCCACTGCTGCTTTCTAGAATCACTTAAATTAACTACCTATGCCCAAGTGCTGTCTCAAGCTTTGCTTTCAGGAGCAACCAAATTAAGACAGTCCCTTTCCCATCTTCCTCTCCCATAATCCATTGCTGTTCTTCCATGGGTTCTCCCCACCCCAACATTAACATCCTAGCCAAACCTGGACTGTAACTCTGACACAGAGTACTATAATCCACCAGTTTACTTGTCTCTCTTCATTCCTGGAGCACAAACTGCTCAAGGGCAGGGACCCTCTGACACATTTGGGTACCCCCAGTGTCCAGTGGGAGATGGACATGCAAGCCAGAGAGCACTTCACCAAGTTGTGGGTCATTGAGGCTGTTCAACTATTTTCCTACTTTCTGCCTTCCAGGCACATGAGAGGACCAAATTTCTAAGCCCTCTTGAAGTTAGGCATAGCCATCTAACTTGCTTTGACCAATGACATGGGAGCAGAAGTCAAGCATGTTGTTGCTTCCGGGCAGAAGTGCTTAATTGCCAATGTATTCAAGACGCTCTAGTGCCCTCTTTTTTTTTTTTTTTTTTTTTTTTTGTGGCTGGCCGGTATGGGGATCCCAACCCTTGACCTTGGTGTTATAAGGCTGAGCTCTAACCAACTGAGCCAACCAGCCAGCCCTAGCACCCTCTTTTGATGATGCCTCCTTTAACCTGGATCCTTGAGTGACTATCGATGATGATCATAGCACTCCCCACCCCCAACACCACTCCCACTGACCCAACAGGTGGCAATAGTGAGAAATGAAACGTGTTAAGCTACTGAGACTATGGGGTTATTTGTTACTGTAGTATTACCTACCTATCCTGACAGATACAGGCTGAGATTGGAGTGCAAATAAAGTTTACAGGGACACAAAGAGGGATATTAGGTCTCTCTAGAGGTTCAGAAAAGGCTTCATAGAGGAACCTGAGATAAGCCTGAAAAGATGAGTGTTCAGCTACCTGATACGGAAAACAGCGGGCAATCCAGGCAAAGAAATCCAGCAAACAAAGCCTTGGAGTCTGAAACCCAAGTATCTTAAGTGAACTGCAAGTAGTTCAGGACATTTCAGAGTGGGGAAGGGAAGGACTCCAGGGAAGCTAGACCACGGAGGAGGAGCGTGCGCCCTGCTAAGGAGCCAGGGTTTAGAATAAGGCAATTAGCTATGTGGTATTTTAGATAAGGAAGTGATACGAGTTGATTTGCACTTCAGAGATATTATTCTGGAATCAATGTGGAAGGGCTGGAATATCAGAGGAGACATTTATAGTTCTGGCAAGACACCAGGGGCTAAAAGCAAGCAAAGAAGTAGGGATGGAGAAGCCGTGACCAGTGTTGAGGCATAGACCACTGGGGGCCCTCTGAGCCCTCCTCTGGGCTCTCATAACACTGGGGCATGACTCAGTCTCAGCACTTACCACATTGCACTGATTGCCTGTTCATCAACTGCAGTCTTCCTCAGGGTAGGATATATGTCATACTCTCCTTTTAACACCAGCACTAGCTCAGTATTGGCACATAGTGGGCAGACAAATATTTATTAAATTGATGAATAAAGGACTTGGTGGCTAAGTATATAGGAAGAATGAAGGGGAAAGAGGAGTCCATATTGAATCCCAAGTTTTTAGCTTGGGTGATGGGATTGACAGTGGCAAAACTCCCTATGACTATAGGAGGAGAAACAAGTTGGAAGAGAAAGAGAACAAATTCTGTCTAGGAAATATTGAATTTTAAGTACCTTTAGAACAACTGAAGAATAAATAAATTAATTAAATAAAACAAAGGTGGGAAAAAAAAGAACACCTGGAGGAGATGGGGATTCCAGACTGGAAACAGGAGGCAGGTCTGGCTGGAGACAGAAATGGAATCTGTATGAGTCAGGATTGTCCAGAGAAACAGAACCAATAGGATATATGTAAAGAGATTGGTTCCAAGAAATTGGCTCACGCAATTGTGGGAGCTGGCAAGTCCAAAATTCAGAGGGCAGGCCAGCAGGCTGGAAATTCAGGAAAGAATTGATGCTGTAGTCTTGGGTCTGGATCTGTAGGGCGGGCTAGCAGGCTGAAAACTCGAGCATGATTTCTGTGTCACAGTCCAGAGGCAGAATTCCTTCTATGCAAAACCTCAGTTTTTGCTCTTAAGGCCTTCAACTGGTTGGATGAGGTCCACCCACATTATCAAGGGTAATCTCCTTAATTTAAAGTCAACTGAGTATAGACGTTAATCTTATCTGTAAAATACCTTCACAGAAACATCAGACTAGTGTTCAGCCAAACAACTGGGCACCATAACCTGGCCAAGTTGGCACATAAAATTAACCACCACAGAGTCATCAAGGTGGTAACCAACCTCTGAAGAGCACATGGTATCTATCACCCAGGGAGGACAAGATAAAGGCCAGGAAGGCCAAGGATGCCTTGACCTTAAAAGGTGGACAAAGAAAGAGAGTGGGGGGTTAAAGAAGAAACTGAGCTTGTAGAAGGAAGGGAGACTGGAGTATTCTGAAAACAGTGGGGTAGCCGTAGATCAAATAAGTGTCGTCAAGGGCTGGCTGGTTAGCTTACTTGGTAGAGCATGGTACTGACAACACCAAGGTCAAGGATTGGGATCCCTATACTGGCCAGCTGCCAAAAAAACAAATAAATAATAATAATAAGCATGGTCGAATGTGTCACAGGCTGCAGAAAGCTCAAGTGAAATGAGGACTGAAGGGTGTCTGTTAGATTTGAAAATCTGGAAGCCTTTAGTGACCTTCCTCCAAGCAGCAGCAGTCCCACTGCTGGTGAGAGTGTAAATTTGTACAGCTGCTTCAGAAAATAGTTTGGCTTTAGCAGGGGAGTTGAAAATGTGCAGACCTCAACATCCACCTGTTCTACCCTTAGGAATATATTGATGCTTGATACTTAAAATGTGGTCCACAGACCGGCATCGACTTCATCAGGAGCTTGTAGAAATGTGGAATGTCAGGCCCCACCCAGACCTACTGACTCAGATTCTCCATTTGAACAAATCTCCAGATATTCATGTACACATTGAGTTTCACAAGCACTTAATCTTCGAACTATTTTGCTCATGTTAAAAAAATTTGCAAACTATGTACTCCCCTGCACACTTTTATGTTGCTATTTAACAATTTCCCCAAGTGTTTGAATAGTTGCAAAAGGATACCATTTCCAGTTGTGTAGTGGACTGAATTGTGTACCCCAAAACTCATTGAAGCTTGAATTGTATCCCCCAAGCTTTATGTATTAGAAACTTAGCCCCCACTGTGACTGTTAGGAGGGTGGGAAATCCTATTATGCTAATTGAAAGGTGGAGCCTTGAAGAGGTAATTGGATTGTAGGACCATGCAGTAGTGAATGCATTAAAAATGGTGGTCAGGGGCATGGTTCTGAGGGCTTTAAAAAAAGAGGAGAGTCTGTCTTTCTCTCTCTTGCTCTCTCTTCTCTCTGCTCCACCATTTTGCAATGCGATACCCAGACATCACTAAAGTTACCATCAAAGAAAGCCTTCACCAGATGTGTTCCCCAGACTTTGGACTTCCAAGCCTCAGAAACTATAAGCAATAAATTTTGTTTTTCTTTGTAAACCACCTAGTTTCAAGTATTTTGTTATAAGCAACAGAAATGGACTAATACAGAGTGTGTGTAAACATTGACCTTTTTTTTTTTTTTTTTTTTTTTTTTTTTTTTTTTTTTTTTTTC